>NW_027513165.1:1490000-1790000 GCF_048772815.1 Callospermophilus lateralis
ACATTTTCTGTCTACCTGAAAACCTGTTGCTAAAGAACTATTTGTCCAAATGCTATACTCACACTTTTTTCTAATCCTACCAACTATCTTCCTAATCCTACCGACTCTCCCTCTTTGAATGGTTGTTCTCCTCAACATTCAATCATCCAAGGTATCAGGTCCTATGCCATTGTGTATAGATTTATCTGAGACATCTGTGCAGAACATCATTAAATGCTAAGTATCCCAATCAAGGACCTAATGCCCTTCTGGGCTTCAAATTTTACCGAGATTTCTGTTTTCATTCATATATTTCACCTATATAATCTTAAATATATCGCAGGTTCCCAATACCATTATTCATCCAGCAGAATGATCCTAACCCAAATCAAACATGTTATTAACGGTAACCATACACTGTTCCCTCAATCTAACTTTACAGAATAGCAGGGACAGAGTTGGTCTTACAATACAGGAATGTAGGAGATCTTCAACCTGCAGAGAACCTCAAAGGTCCATGCAGAAATGATCCCTAAAGAAGATGTAGGCAGCTATGAAGGACCTGAGAGTGCGAAAGTCATCTTTCATGACAAAAAAAAAAAACAAGTCAGGATGAAGGGATGTGTCTGAAGCAGTCTCTCTCTTCTTAATGTAGAGAAGATAGACCAAACCAGGCTTGTGTGGAGAGCTGTTCCCGGGTGCCTGTGGTTGATATTCCATTCTAGCTTGTGAAAGTGTCATAGGAAGTAGGGGCAGGATCCATCTCAGGGACCCTTGGAAGCAACTGTTAAGACAAAGTGGTTGCCAAGGCAGTGACCTCATTCAGTTCTAGACGAAGTGACCTATGTCACATTCTCGTTGATGGAACACTCTGAACTTGGGATCCAGGAAGCCAGGCACCCTGAGGCAGTCCCAGTCCAAGTCCCAGTGGTCTCAAATGTTTGGATTTAAGAAGGACAGAGTCAGTCTTTCTTGGCAACTAAATTGAAGATGGACAAATGCCAGGAAAGCTCTGAAGAGGGGCTTTACCTGAGAAAACAGGCAGTGGCTCACCGCTGGCTCCTGATAACATCACAGTTTTGGCCAAGGAGACCAGATCTGACATAGCACAGCCCGTTTCAGGGGAACATAGTATGGCCCACCAGTCAGAGGACGCTCTGGATAGTCACAGACCTATTTGGGGAAAGAAGGTGCCTTTGTGGGTGTGTGTGTGTGTGTGTGTTTTTGATTTTGTCTCATGTTTTGAGAATATGTAGGAAAGTCGGTTTGTTTGGTTTGGAGTGGACTGTTTCTAGTAAGTCCTTTGAGAAGGCGAGTGTTTCTATGTCTGGATATCCCACTGTGTCCGTGGTTGTAGACAATAGAAAAGAGAATGCATCAATAGATGTGTCCTGTCTAGCAGAAATCTTCGCAGAATTCATCCTGTCCAATTTATGAATGGACTGCAGGTTACCTTATGGATGGGCAACACCTACTACCTTCCTACATTCGTGATTTCTTCCTGAATTCTGGCCACTCTCCCATAGGCTCATGGTTTTGTGTTCAAGATATGTATCTCCTCCACAATCTGGGACATGGCCATGTACTGGATAGCTGAAGAGAATGGTGAATATCTCAGAAAACTCAGATATCAGTGTGACCAGGAAAGTCTCAGTGGAGAAAATCTGCTTTGGGATTTTGCTTACCTATTGTTCTGTTGCCCTGAATGTAAGGAAGGTCTTTGCCTAAGGCCCCACATTTCCAATGCCTGAAAAAAACAGTTTTCAAATGGAAATAAATGGGCATCACCTGTGGCTCCTGGCTTAATTGCTTTGCAAAGAGATATGTCTGAATCAGCCTCTTAGTGCAGTTTGAGATTATCACTTAGATTCTCAGCACCTGATGGATCTAAAGAAAGATCCCATGTGTGCATCCAAATCCAAAATGGCCAAAAGAGAAGTCATTGTGATGAAGTCTCTTGCCTTCCTCTGTAAGGTTCCTGATCTCCATCAAGTGATAACAGGGATCTTTGGGTCAACTGAGTTCTTCAAGCCCTGCAGAGGCTAGCCCATAGGTGCTGGGTTTTCTTATGACTGCAAATCACATAAAGAAACTATACCCAACAGTCATTATGCCTCAAATTGGAAAAGCGGAACAGTATTAATTGCATGCCTCTTTGATCAGTCCTGGTTCACAGGGACGTTGTCCAGGAAACACTGACTTTAGACAAATGAAGGGCAAGGGAGCTTATTTTGACATTGTCTTGGGCTGTGTGCCTCATTAAAACTTCCAGCCAAGGTTATGATGAGTGACTATATGGAAGAAAATGAGGGCCATGTGGGAGTGTTTTGGTTTTAATTCTGGTCATTGATGTGGCGGTTGGAAGAGATGACTGGGTCAACTGGGCTTGAACTCTGGTGTGTTTCCACGTAGAGACTGAGTTTTGAAACTGATCTCAGAGAAGTATTGCCATGAATTGTGTTGGGATTTTAGGAGGCCACGCATGAGAGTCGCCCTTGGAACCTGAGATCTAGGACCAGGGTGGCTTTCCACAAAGAACTGGGAATCTCAGCCTGGATATCACATGATTTTATTCTGAAAGACTTGGCAGCCATAGTTGAGAGTCAAAAGACATAGGACCTCACATTGTAGACCTCAATGGTCCTGGCTTCAAGTGACCTTTGTCCACTCTTTGGAAAGCCTTGCCTGTGAGAGTTCTCTAGAATTTTCTTTGAAATCAACTTTCTCAACATTTAATGGTTCCTGAATAATTGAAATCCACAGTGCATCCAACGTCATCCTTGAAAAATGGCTAGATAAATAACACGAAATTTTTGAAATTTCCATGACCAGGTGGAACTGCAGAAACTTTCGATGTCCTGTTGCTTACCATGAGTGTACCAGACAGTGCCTTGATTGACAGGGTTTCATGAAATTTGTTTAGAACAGAGAAGCCAGTATTTTGGAGCCTGCTGAGTAGTGGGCCTAGAGCAGTGGTGGAGAGGTGTGTGATAAAACATCATGGTGGGGCCATTTGGATCTACCATTGGCTTCCAAATGGCTTGTAACTGACAGAGTGCAGACATCAGACCCTTATATGTAAAAGCATCTTGTTATATGGCGTAGTTTCAGGGCAATGCTCAGAATCAGGTTGCTATGGACAAGCGGGCAATCTTTGAGAGATAGAAGCCTGGTTGGTGAATTTTCTTGCAGACCCTGACCCACCACACGTGACAGAACTACCTCAAGCACTGTTTCCCAGTTGAACTCCTTGTATTTCATGAAGCATGAACCAAACTCCAAATGCAGCAGCAAGAAACACCACGAAAAGTGGAGGATGACCAAATGGTTTCACAGTCCACACGGGGAGACAATAAGCCCCCAGTGCCCACAGTTTACCTACAAAGAGAGAATTCAGCACTGCTGTCTCATGTTCATTGGAAAATAAGAAATGTTGTCCTCCAGGTCTCATAGATGCAGACCCAGCTTTGAGGGTCTCACTACAAAGGAAGCTTAACTCCTGACAACAACCTATATTTCAGTGCCCAATTTCACTGGCAGTTTCTCAAGAAGTTTTAGGCAAGCAGAGCTTCATGTTTGTGGAGTGTGTACCCTGTCCTTACTTTTGGAAACTCCTATTCCACCTCCAAGTTTGTGCACTCCTGAGCATTTTCTATTCCAGAAATGTAATCACAGATTTTGTAACTCTTCTACTCTAATTGTGTCTCCCTTGGGGTGAAAGTAATGACAAGGCATTGTTCTGGATGAGAGTCAGAAGATTAATTTTTCTATTTTCCATTTGAAATTCTGAATCCCTGACACTAACCCATATTCTACCAGACTCTGACTACTAATCCAAATATGATGGAAGAAAATAACCCAAACAGTACATAAATACTTGCAGTTCAGAGTTGGACTTGCCTTTTGCATGATAAAGGGTAGGTGTTATAAATCTATTCAATATTTAATTGAAATAGTTCTCCATGTGTTTTAAAAGTTAACAAATATGTGAATTACTGTCTCCCATTCTCTGGTGCTTATTCAGCACATGTATTTTTATATGCACCAATAGAATCCTAGAAGGTATCACACGTACATCCTTGTGAGGTATATGACTTAGCAGATACAAAGTGTGAGAAGTGATCACTCCTCCTAAACGCTGTTGGAACTGAAAATTCAACCTATGGGTGAGCTTCCCAGTGGAACAACATTATACATAAACCCATGTTCACTAAAATGAATGTTTTTGCATCTTTATGATATATATTTCATGATGAATTTCGATTGGCATATATATTGCTACTTTTTAATGTCTGTGTTTGTGTGTGTGTGTGTGTGTGTGTGTGTGTGTGTGTATATATATGTGTATATATATATATATATATATATATATATATATATATATATATATATATATACTCTCCATATTTTTAAAAATATGAAATATATGTGTCTTATATACACTCCCTAAATTCATTCATGTTCATGTATGTGGATTAATAATCAACTTTTCACAAGATTATTCTTTGAAATATTCATCCACCCGAAATACATATTTGTTTCCTAGTACTGAAAACTAACTTCAGTAAAAGGTGCATACAAATCCTAATATGTCTACTTTAACTGACCCAGTTTAACATCAATGCATGTAGGTTCCTATGGGACATGATGTGTAATTTGACATTAATTTTTATTCCACACTGGTACATTACTATTTCTTCAGTTTATGCACATCTCAGTATATATATTTTATTCACTAGTTATCAAATTTATAGGCATTTGTTTCACTTTCAATCACTTCCTGCTCCAGAACACATGTATTCCTCTATGTTTCTTGACTGGTCTATTCATGAGACTTTTTTCCAAATATATTATTTTCGATTTCCATAATCAATTTTGAACCAAAACTCACACACCCTTCATGATAAACCATAACCCTAAGATTATCGTTAGATATATAACTGGTTGGAATGAATGATTGCATATCAATATAAAATTTCTTATAAATTTTCAGATATTTATTCAATCCATTATTTAAAGTGGATCCAGTTATATTATTTATTCACAGTATGGTCTATTCATGCATTATGTCTATATTCATTGAAACAGGGTACACCTATTTGTACCCCCATACTAATTTGTAAGTCTTCAAAATATTGCTCGCAGAATTGGTGGAAGAAATACTCTTTTCACCTGATCTACATACACATTTTATTACAGAAATATTCTGGACACAAAAAGCAAATGTCACACTTACAATTGTACCAAAGCGTAAATGGAAAGTGAGCATGGATTACTAAAAACATCCATGTACAGGTTGCCTAATGCTCTCAAATATCAATTCTATTTTTGACTACATATTTGTTTCTTCTTAAGATTATATATTCAACTTCAAACCTGTTGAAAATGTCTAACCCTATCACACAATTTATACTTTGCTTGATTTCCTAATGTCTCTATTGATATCTGCTTTCCTATATTTTTCCCCAGTTCATCATTGTGACTGACTCTTCACATGTGCTTACATTTACATACACTCTCTACCCGAAATCTTATTGCGAAAGAACTTTTGGTCCAAATCCTATACTCACTCTTCTTTCTAAACCTACCAACTACCTTCCTAATCCTACCGACTATCAGTTTTTGACTGGATGTTCTCTTCAACATTCAATATCCACGGTACAAGGTACGATGCCAGTGTATATTGATTTATCTGAGACATCTGTGCTGCAAATTACTCAAAGCTAAGTATCCCACTCAAGTCCCAAATGCCCTTCTGGGCTTCAAATCTTACCTAGATTTCTGCTTTCATACTTATGTTTCACATATATACTCTTGTAAATATCGCATTTTGCCAATACCATTATTCATCCCGCAGAATGATTTGTAACCCAAATTGAACATGTTATTAACCCTAACCATACACTGTTCCCTCAGTATAACTTACTTAAGAGCAGGGACAGTGTGGGTCTTACAATATAGGAATGTAGATGATCTTCCACCTGCTGAGAACATCAAAGATCCATGGAGAAATGATCCTTGCAGAAGATATAGGCAGCTATGTAGGACCTGAGAGAGCAATAGTCATCTTCCATGGCAAACAACCTGGTCAGGATTAATTGATAGTCTGAATCAGCCTCTCTCTTCTTAATGAAGAGAAGATGGACTGAACCAGGCCTCTGTGGAGAGCTGTTCCCTGGTGCCTATGGTTGATATACCATTCTAACTTCTGAATGTGTCACAGGATGTTGGGGCAGCCTCCATCTCATGGGAACCCTGGATGCAACTGTTAGCACAAAGTGGTTACCAAGGTAGTGACCATATTCAGTTCCTGAAAGAAGTGACCTCACTTCACTTCCTTGGTGATGGAATTCTCTGAACCTGGGATCCAGAAAGGAAGGCACCCAGAGCCAGTCCCACTCCCAGTTCCAGTGGGCTAACTTGTTTTCTTTTCCCAAAGACATAGTCAGTCTTTCTTGGTACCTACTGATGTGAGGATGGCCAAATGCCAGCAGAGCTCTGATGAGGGGCCTTTCCTGAGAAAGCAGGTAGTGGCTCACCTTTGGCTCCTGACAACTTCACAGAGTTGGACAAGGAGACCAGATCTGAAACAGGACAGGCCATTTTGGGGGAACATAATATGGCCCACCAGTCAGAAGACACTCCGGATAGTCACAGACCTATTTGGGGGAAGTAAGTGCCTTTGCCGTTGTAGGTGTGAGTTTGTGGTTTTTTCTCATGTTCTGAGAATAGGTAGGAAAGGTGGTTTGTTTGGTTTGGAGTGGACTGTTTCTAGTAAGTCGTTTGACATGGTGAGTGTTTCTAGGTCTGTGTATCCCACTGTATCCGTGGTTGTAGACATTAGAAAAGAGAATGCATCAATGGATGTGTTGTCTATAGTTGAAAGCTTCCCCGCATTCATACTGCCCAATTAATGAATGGACTGCAGCTTGCCTTATGGATGGGCAACATCTACTATCTTCTAAAGTTCCTGTTTTCTTCGTGAATTCTGGCCACTCTCCAGAATAGGCTCATGGTTTTGTTTCCCAAATATGTAACACCACAAGATTCTGTGACATGGCCATGTACTGGATTGCTGAAGGGAATGGAGGCATCTAAGAAAACTCAGATTTCAGTGTGACCAGTAAAGTCTCAGTGGAGAAACCCTTCTTTGGGCCATTTGCTTACTTCTATTTCTATTACCCTGAATGTCAGAAAGGTCTTTGCCTCAGGCCACCCCTTTGTGTAGCCTGAAGAAAACTGTTTTCATATGGAAATGTATGGACATCACCTGTGGCTCTTTGCTTAATTGATTTGGAATGAGATGTGTCTGAATCAGCCTCTTGTCCTTGTATGAGGTTGTGGCTTTGATTCTCAGCACCTGATGGATCTAAAGAAAGATCCCATGTGCTTCCAAAACTAAAATGGCCAAAAGAGCAGTCATTGTTGATGAATATTTTTGCCTTCTTGTTTTAGGTTCCTGACCTCCATAAAGTGAGAATAGGGATCCTTTGGGTCAAATGAGTTCTTGAAATCCCTGCAGAGGCTAGCCCATATTTGCTTGGGTTTTCTCATGACTCCAAATCACATAAAGAATCTATACCCTACAGCCAGTAGGCCTCAAATTGGAGAAGTGGAACACTTTAACAGCAGGAATATTTGATCATTCCTGGTTCACAGGAAGAGTTTCCAGGCCATCATGATTTTAGGCAAATGAGGGGCAAGTGAGCTTATTTGGGCTCATAGAAACCTCCAGCTGGAGGTTATGATGAGTGTCTACATGGAAGAAGATGATGGCCCTGTGGGAGTGTTTTGATTTTAATTGTGGTCATTTTTTGGCGGATGGAAGGGATGACTGGGTCCACCTGGGCTTGAACTCTGGTGTGATTCCCCTTAGAGACTGAGTTCTGAAACTGACCTCAGAGAAGTATTGCCATGAATTGTGTTGGGATTTTAGGAGGCCACGCATGAGACTCACTCTTGGAAACTGAGATCTAGGCCCAGGGTGGTTTCCACAGAGGCCTGAGAATCTCAGCCAGGATATCACATGATTTTATTCTGAAAGACTTAGCACCCATATTTGAGAGTCAAAACACACATGGACCTCACATTGTAGATGTCAGTTGGCCTGGCTTCAGGAGACCTTTTGGCAACTGTTTGAGAAGCATTGACTGTGAGAGTTCTCCAGAGCGTTCATTGTAATGAACTTTCTCAACACTTAATGGTTCCTGAATGAATTGAAACCCACAGTGCCTCTAACTTCATCCTTGAAAAATTGATAGATAAATACCATGAAATTTTTGAAATTCCCATGACCAGGTGGCACTGCAGAAACTTTTGATGTCCTGTTGCTGATCATGTGTATACCAGACAGTGCCTTGTTTTTGAGTGGGTTTCATTAAAATGGTGTAGAACAAGAGAAGCCAGTAATTTGGAGCCTGCTGAGTAGGGGGCCTAGATCAGTGGTGGGCAGGTGTGTGATAAAACATCATGGTGGGGCCATGTGAATCTGCCATTGGCTTCCAAATTTTTTGTGACTGATATAGTGCAGACATCAGACCCTTATATGTAAAGGCATCTTGTTAAATGGAGAGTTTTCAGGGCAATATTCAGAATCAGGTTGCTATGGTTATTGGGGCAAGCTATGTGGGATACAAGCCTGGTTGGTGCATTCTCCTGCAGACCCTGACCCACCACACGTGACAGAACTCCCTCCAGCACTGTATCTCAGATGAACTTTTTATGTTTTGTGAAGCAAATACCAAATTCCCAGTGCAGCAGCAAGAAATACCACGAAAAGCGGAGGATCACCAAATGTCTTCACAGTCCCCACTGGGAGACACTTAGCTTCCAATGGACACAGTTTAGCTACAAAGAGAGAATTGAGCACTGCTGCCTCATGTTCATTGGAATATAAGAAACCATGTCTTTCGGTTACATAGATGCAGACCCAGCTATGATGGTCTCACTACAAAGGAAGCTAAAGCTCATGACAACAACATATATTTCAAGTGCCCAACCTCAGAAGCCGTTTCCCAAGAATTCTTAGGCCAGCAGAGCTCCTTTTTGTGGAGTGTTTACCCTGTCCTTTACTTTTGGAAACTCCTCTACCACCTCCAAGGTTGTAAACTCCCGAGCATATTCCATTCCATATATGTATTCATAGATTTTCACACTTTTCTACTCTAATTGTGTTTTACTTGGGGCGTAGGTAATGTCAAGGCATTGTTCTGGATGTGAGTGAGAAGATTTTTGTGTAGCACATATTTACATACACATTGGATTCATTTTTCAATTTTCCATTTGAAATACTGAATCCCTGACACTAACCCATGCCCTACTAGTCTCTGACTAATAATCCTAATATGATGGTGAAAAATAAGCCAAAAAGAGAAGAAACACAAGCAGTTCAGAGGACGCATTGTGTATACTTGGAATTGCCTTTTGCATTATATAATGTAGGAGTTATAAGTCTAGTCAATTTTTTTGTTGAAATAGTTCTAAATGTGTTTTTAAAATTAGCAAATATGTGAATCCCTGTCTCCCTTTCTCTGTAGCCTATTCAGCACATGTATTTTTATATGCACATATAGAATTCTACCTGATATCACTCGTATACACTTGTGAGGTGGCTGAATTGGCAGATGCAAATTGAGAGAAGAGTTCACTCCTCCTAAACGCTGTTGGAACTGAAAATTCAACCTATGGGTGAGCTTCCTAGTTGAAAAACATTATACATGAATCCATGTTCAGTAAAATGAACATTTTTCGATCTGTGGATTATATACATTTCATGATGAATTTCTATTGGCATATATGTTGCTACTTTTTTTTTCTTTTATTGGTTGCTCAAAACATTACAAAGCTCTTGAATATCATACTTCATACATTAGATTCAAGTGGGTTATGAACTCCCATTTTTACTCCAAATACAGATTGCAGAATCACATTAGTTACACATCCATATTTTTACATAATGCCCTATTAGTTACTGTTGTATTCTGCTACCTTTCCTATACTCTACTATCCCCACTCCCCTCTCTTCCCATCTTCTCTCTCTACCATACCTACTGTAATTCATTTCTCTCCTTGTTTATTTTCCCACAACCTCTTATATGTAATTTTGTGTAACAATAAGTGTCTCTCTCCATTACCATGCAATTTCCCTCTTCTCTCCCTTTCCCTCCCACGTCATGTTTCTGCTTAATGTTAATCTTTTCTTCATGCTCTTCCTCCCTGCTCTGTTCTTAGTTGCTCTCATTATATCAAAGAAGACATTTGGTAATTGTTTTTTAGGGATTGGCTAGATTCACTAAGCATAATCTGCTCAGTGCCATGCATTTCCCTGCAAATTCCATGATTTTGTCATTTTTTAGTGCTGCGTAATTCTCGATAGTATATAAAAGTCACATTTTTTTATCCATTCATCTATTGAAGGGCATCTGGGTTGGTTCCACAGTGTAGCAATTGTGAATTGTGCTGCTATGAAAATCCATGTGGCAGTATCCCTGTAGTACGCTCTTTTAAGGTCTTCAGGGAATAGTCCGAGAAGGGCAATAGCTTGGTCAAATTGTGCTTCCATTCCCAGCTTTCCCAGGAATCTCCATACTGCTTTCCAAATTGGCCGCACCAGTTTCAGTCCCACCAGCAATGTACAAGAGTACCCTTTTCCCCACATCCTCGCCAGCACTTGTTGTTGTTTGACTTCATAATGGCTGCCAATCTCACTGGATTGAGATGGTATTTTAGGGTGGTTTTTATTTGCATTTCTCTTACTGCTAGAAATGGAGAGCATTTTTTTCATGTACTTGTTAATTGATTCTATGTCCTCCTCTGAGAAGTTTCTTTTCAGGTCCTTGGCCCATTGGGTTATTGGTTATCTTATTGTCTAATTTTCTAAGTTCTTTGTATACTTTGTATACTCTGGATATTAGGGCTCCATGTGAAGGGTGAGGACTAAAAATTTGTTCCCATGATGTAAGCTCCATATTTACCTCTCTTATTGTTTCTCTTTCTGAGAAAAAATAATTCAGTTTAAGTAAGTCCCATTTGTTGATTCTTATTATTAACTCTTGTTCTATGTGTGTCCTATTAAGGAATTTGGAGCCTGACCACACAATATGTAGATCGGAGCCAACTTTGTATTCTATCAGACGCAGAGACTCTGATTTGAATCTAGCTCCTTGATCCACATTGAGTTAACTTTGGTGCATATCGAGAGGAGGGGATTCAGTTTCATTTTGTTGCATATGGATTTCCAGTTTACCCAACACCATTTGATGAAGATGCTATCCTTCCTCGATTGCAGGCCATTAGCTCCTTTATCAAATATAAGATAGTTGTAGCTTTTTGGATTAGTTTCTGTGTCCTCCATTCTCTACCATTGGTCCACCCGCCTGTTTTGGTACCAGTACCATGCTGTTTTTATTATGATTGCTCTGTAATATAGTTTGAAATCTGGTATCGCTATACTGCCTGATTCACACTTCCTGCTTAGAATTGCTTTTGCTATTCTGGGTCTTTTATTTTTCCATTTGAATTTTATGATTGCTTTATCTATTTCTACAAAAAGTTTCTATGGGATTTTGATTGGCATTGCATTAAACCTATAGAGAACTTTTGGTAATATCACCATTTTGATGATGTTAGTTCTGCCTATCCATGAACACGGTATATTTTTCCATTTTCTAAGATCTTATTCTATTTCTCTTTTTAGGGTTCTGTAGTTTGCATTATATAAATCTTTCACCTCTTTTGTTAGGTTTATTCCTAAGTATTTAATTATTTGAGGAAATTGGGAATGCAGTGTTTTGACTCATTTTTGTTTCAGAAATTTTGTCGCTGATATACAGAAATGCCTTTGATTTATTCATGTTGATTTTGTATCCTGCCACATTGCTGCGTTCATTTATGAGTTCTAGTAGTTTTTTCTCTCGACCCTTTTGGGTCTTCTATGTATAGAATCATGTCATCTACAAATAGTGATAAGTTAAGTTCTCCTTTTCCTATTTTTATGCCTTTAATGTCTTTCATCTCTCTAATTGCTCTGGCCAGTTTTTGGAGAACTATATTGAATAGAAGTGGTAATAGAGGACATCCCTGTCTTGTTCCAGATTTTAGAGGGAATGCCTTCAATTTTTCTCCATTCAGAATGATGCTAGCCTGAGGATTAACATAGATAGCTTTTACAATGTGGAGGTAAGTTCCTGTTATCCCTAGTTTTTAAAATGTTTTGAACATAAAGAAATGCTCTACTTTGTTGAATGGTTTTTCTGCGTCTATCGAGATGATCATATGGTTCTTATCTTTAAGACTATTGATGTTGTGAATAACATTTATTGATTTCCATATATTGAACCCTCCTTGCATCCCAGGGATGAATCCAAGTTGATCATGGTGCACGATTTTTTTGATGTGCCTTTCTATCCAATTCGCCAGAATTTTAATGAGGATTTTTGCATCTAGGTTCATCAGAGATATTGGTCTGTAGTTTTCTTTCTTTGAGGTGTCTTTGTCTGGTTTCAGAATCAGGGTGATGTTGGCCTCATAGAATGAATTCGGCAGAGCTCCCAGTTTTTCTATTTCCTGAATAACTTGAGAAGTATTGGTATTAATTCTTCTTTAAAGGTTTTGTAAAACTCTGCTGTATACCCATCCGGTCCTGGGCTTTTCTTGGTTGGTAGTCTTTGATTGCTTCTTCTACTTCATCCATTGATATTGGTCTGTTTAAATTGTGTGTTTCCTCCTGACTCAGTCTGGGCAAATCATATGACTTAAGAAATTTATCGATGTCTTCACTATTTTCTATTTTATTGGAATACAGGTTTTCAAAATAATTTCTAATTTTCTTCTGTATTTATGTAGCATCTGTTGTAATATTGCCTTTTTCATCCCGTATGTTAGTAATTAGATTTCTCTCTCTTCTTCTCTTCATTAGCATGGCTAAGGGTCTGTCTATCTTATTTATCTTTTTGAAGAACCACCTTTTAGTTTTGTTAATTTTTTCAATAGTTTCTTTTGTTTCAATTTCGCTATGATTTTAATTATTTCTTGCCTTCTGCTACATTTGCTGTTGTTTTGCTCTTCCTTTTCTAAGGCTTTGAGATGAAGTGTGAGCTCATTTATTTGTTTTTCTTTTCTATTTTGAGGAATGACCTCTAGGCGATGAATTTACCCCTTAAAACTTCTTTTCATTGTACCCCATAGAATCTGATATGTTGTGTCTGTATTTTCATTTGTCTCTAAGAATTTTTTGATTTCCTCCTTTATGTCTTCTGTAACCCATTGATCATTCAGTAACATATTCTTCATTTAGGATGTGATGTATGATTTTTTCTTCCTTCTTTTATCATTGGTTTCCAGTTTCATTCCATTATGATCACAAAAAATTCATGGTATTATCTCCACCCCTTTATATTTACTGAGGGTTGCCCTATGGCATAACATATGGTCTATTTTTGAGAAGGACCCATGTGCTGCTGAGAAAAAAGTATATCCACTTGATGATGGTTGATATATTCTATATATGTCAGTTAAGTGTAGGGTATTGATTGCAATATTGAGTTCTATAGTTTCTTTTTTCAACTTTTGTTTGGAGGATCTGTCCAATGGTGAGAGAGGTGAGTTGAAGTCACCCATAATTATTGTATTGTGGTCTATTTGATTCTTGAACTTGAGGAGAATTTGTTTTATGAACATCGCAGCACCATTATTTGCTGCGTGAATATTGATAATTGTTATGTCTTGTCGGTGAATGGTTCATTTTAGCAGTATATAATGTCCTTCTTTATCCCTTTTGATTAAATTAGTCTTGAGGTCGATTTTATTCGATAGGAGGATGGCCACCCCTGCTTGCTTATGAGGACCGTGTGCATGGTATAAATTTTCAAAATCTTTCACCTTCAGCCTGTGTATGTCTTTTCCATTCAGATGTGTCCCCTGGAGGCAATATATTGTTGGATTTTTTTTTTATTTCAAGTTACAAGCCTATGTCACTTTATTCGAGAGTTTAAGCCATTTACTTTTAGAGTTACTATTGATATATGGTTTGTACTGCCACCCATGTTTGCTTATATCTTTTTTTTAAATTAGTTTGTTTCTCCATGATTAGCTTTTCCCCCGCCCTCTGTCATTACTGAGGCACTTCTCACTCATGGTTTTCGTTGTTGATTTTCATTTCTTCCTCGTGTAGTGTTTTGCTCAAGATGCTTTGCAATGCTGGTTATCTGGCTGCAAATTCTTTTAGGTTTTGTTTATCATGAAATATTTTTATCTCGTTGTCTTACCTTAAGCTTAATTTTGCTGGATACATAATTCTTGGTTGGCATCCATTGTCTTTCCGTGTTTGAAGTACGTTGTTCCAGGATCTTCTCACTTCCAGCATCAATGATGAAAAATCCATTGTTAACCTTTTTGGTTTACCCCTGATTGTAATGATTGTAATCTGCCTCCTTTCTCTGGTAGCTTTTAATATTTTCTCTTTGTTCTGTATATTGGATATCTTCATAACAATGTGTCTTGGCATTGGTCTACTGTGATTTTGTGTGCTCGATGTCCTGTAAGCATCTACAATTTGTTTATCCGTTTCCATTTTTATTTCTGGAAAGTTTTCTGTAATTATTTCATTCAGCAGGTTTCTCATTCCCTTGGTTTGAATCTCTGTACCTTCCTCTATCCATATGACTCATTGGTTTTTTTTTTATGTTATCCCATATCTCTTGAATGTTTTCTCATAATTTTTTACAGCATTTCTTTGTTGGCTACACTTTTTTCAAGATGATATATTTTGTCTTCATTCTGTCTTCTACTTGCTCTACACTGTTAGTGATACTCTCAATTGAATTTTTAATTTGGTTTATCATTTCCTTGATTTCTAGAATTATTGTTTGATTTTTCTAATAATCTCTATCTCCTGATAAAGATGCTTAATTTCTTATTTTATCTGTTTATGTAATTTATTTTCAATGCGTTCTATCACTGTTTGTTTTGGCTGTCTCGTATCCTCTTTAAGGTTCCATTCCATCTGTCTAAGGTATTCCTTGAGTTCTTTATATGACCATTTTTCTGATGACTCTAGGTGCTCTTGAATATTTAGGCTGTCCTTCATTGTTCGTACTCCTTTTCTTCCTTGCTTTTTTATGCTTCTCATGTTACTTCTCGTTCTGTTTGACTACTGAGTTACTGCTTACTCTTATAAATTTATTTGATGCTTGGGAGGAAAGATATTAGAAGGGAAGAGAGAAGTCACTAAAGAGAATGAGAGTAGGCAGGTAAAATTCAAGTAAGGGGGAATAAAAAAATTGAAATGAAATGAAAAGACAAAAAAATAGAAAATAAAGAAAGAAAATTTTAAGTAATAATGATGATTAAAAAATTGAAAATTAAAATTTAAAATAATAATATTAATAATAATAATAATAAAATAAAAGAAATTAAAAAAATAAAAACATTTAAAAAAGTTAAAGAACAACAACAACAAAAATGAAAATGAAAGAAAAAGAAAAAAATACAAATAAAAAAATAGTAATAATACATGCAGTCCTAGAGTTCAATTAACTTCTCTTCCAGTAGGTGGAGCTGTGCGCACTGGGCCAAGCTTCTCCTCTCAATAAGTGGGAACCAATCACTGTGCAGCAGCTCTTCCTCCCAGACTGGGCGGGTCTCCAACCCTGAGTGCCTAGGGCCTTCTCTTGTGCTTCCTCAAGCCAGACCCCACTCACCTGTGACGCTCACCACAATACTGGTTACAAGCCAGGCCTCTGCTCCTGGTAGCCCTGTTTCCATGAACGCCTGGGCACACTCTCCTTGATTGCCTCCCTCAGACCCTAAGTTTGTAGAGCTTTGGGCTGAGAAACCCCAGCGAATTTGCTTGCCCTTCGGGAGCCATGGCCCCGGTAGGTGGTGTAAGAGACCTCAATTGTCAGCACTGGTGGGAGCGGTAGCCGGCAATTACACGCCTAGAGTCCCGAGCCAATCCTGATTCCCTAGGTCTGGGTATCGCTCTCCTTGGAGAGCTGGGAGGGACCATTACGGCAGAGGTGGGAAGGGCCCTTGAGGTTTCCCTGCAGTGTTGAGAGAGATGGCAATGGGATAACACACTTGTCGCACTGGTTTCAATGAAGTTATCTCCTCCGACTGTGACGTCAGTTCGCTGCCATGGTGGTATCCCATTAAAATGGTGACCGTTCGTTCCCTTTGCTGGGTGACCAATGCAACAGGTGGGTCCTGACTATCTCTCCCAAGCCCCATTTCAATCCTGTGGCCACTGCCTATGAAGGCTCAGTTGGCTTTTAACTCTGTCAATTCCGAAAGCCCGACCAATTATTTCAGCGGGAATGTTAGTGCTGAGTCACAAAAACCAGATGAATCTAAGCTTGAATGCAGCCAATCCGGGCTTTGTGTGTGTTCTGAGGGGCCCAGACTGTTCGCCCCAGATTCACAACAGGTCAATATTGCCTAGTGATTCTGAGCAAACAGCATTTAGACAGTTTACGACTCCCTATGCCCGAGCAGCTGAAGAGATCAGAGACTTGAATTCTCCATGCCTGCCTTCATAATGGATCTCCTGTATTGCTACTTTTTAATATCTGTGCATTTGCGTGTGTGTGTGTGTATATATATATATATATATATATATATATATATATATATATATACTCTTTAGATTTTTCAAAATATGAAATATATGTGTCTTATTATGCACTCCCTAAATACATTCCTATTCATATCTGTGGATTTATAATCAACTTTCAACAAGATTATTTTCAGAAATAATCATCCACCTGAAATACATATTGTTTCCTAGTACTGAAAACTAAATTCAGTGAATGGTGCATACAAACCCTAATATTTCTACAGTTACTTAGCGAGTTTAAAATGAATGCAAGTAGATTCCTAGGGGACATGATGTGTATTTTGACTTTCATTTTTATTCAACACTTGTACGTTACTATGTCTTCAGTTCATGCACATGATGGGATATATATTTCAGTCACAAATTAGAAAATTTATAAGCATTTGTTTCACGATCAATCACTTCCTGATTCAGAACACATGTATTCCTCCATGTTTTTTGACTGGTCTTTTCATGAGACTTCTTTCCAAACATATTATTTTTGTTTAACATCATCACGTGTAAAGCAAAACTCAAACACCATTCATCATAAACCATAATCCTAATATTACCATTAGATATATAACTGGTTGGAATGAATGATTGTATATCAATATAAGATTTCTTATATATTTTCACATATCAATTCAATCCATTATTTAAAGTGGAATCAGTTACGTTATTTATTCATAGTATGGTCTATTCATGCATTATCTCTATATTAATAGACACAGGGTACACCTCTTTGTACCCCTAATACTAATGTATACGTCTTCAAAATATTGCTCCCAGAAATGGTGAAAGAAATACTCATGCCACCTGATCTACATATACATTTTATCACAGTAATATTCTGAACAAAAAAAAAAAACCCATAAAAATGTCACACTTATGATTGTACCAAAGCCTAAAAGGAAAGTGAACGTGGATAACTAATAACATCCATGTCCAGGTTGCCTAATGCTCTCAAATGTCATTCCCATTCGTGACGAGATATTTGTTTTTTCCTATGATTATGTATTCAAACTCAACCCTGTTGAAAATGTCAAATCCTATCACTCACTTTATACTTTGCCTGATTTCGTAATGTCTCTATTGACACCTGCTTTCCTACATATTTTCCCCAGTTCATCATTGTGACTGACTCTTCACATGTGCTGACATTTCCATTCACTCTCTAAACGAAACCCTATTGCTAAAGAAGCTTTTTATTCCAAATCATATACTCACTCTTCTTCCTAAACCTACTGACTATCTTCCTAATCCTACTGACTATCCCTTTTTGACTGGATGTTCTCTTCTACATTCAATCATCCAAGGTACAAGGTCCTATGCCACTGTATTTCGATTTAACTGAGACAACTCTACCGAACATAATTCAACACTAAGTATCCAAATAAAGGGCCCAATGCCCTTCTGGGCTTCAAATCTTTCTTAGATTCCCGTTTTCATACATATATTTCACGTATATATTCTTATAAATATCGCAGGTTCCCAATCTCATTATTCTTCCTGCAGAATGATTCCTAACCCAAATCGAACATATTATTAACCGTAACCATACACTCACTTTGCAGGAGAGCAATAACAGTGTGGGTATTAAACTACAGGAATCTAGGGGATCTTCACCTGCTGAGAAACTCAAATGTTCATGCAGAAATGATCCCTGGTGAAGATGAAGGTAGCTATGAAGTACCTCAGAAAGCAAAAGTCATCTTCCATGGCAATCATCCTGGTCAGGATGGGGGGTTGTGTCTGAATCAGTCTCTCTCTTCTTAATGTATAGAACATGGACCAAACCAGTCCTGTGTGGAAGCTGTTCCCGGATGCTTATGGTTGATATAACATTCTAACTAGAGAAAGTGTCCCATGAAAATCAGTACAGCCTCCACCTCATGATACTTTTGGAAGCAACTGTTAGGACAAAGTGGTTGCCAAGGCAGTGACATCATTCATATCCTGAAGGAAGTGATCTCACCTCACTTCCTTGGTGATGGAACTCTCTGAACTTGAAATCCAGGAAGCCAGGCACCAAGAGACAGTCCCTGTCCTAGTCCCAGTGGTCTCACATGTTTGGATTTACCAAGGACAGAGTCAGTCTTTCTTGGTACCTAGAGATGTGAGGATGGCCAAATGCCAGGAAACCTCTGAAGAGGGGCTTTTCCTGAGAAAGCATGTAGTGTCTCATCGCTGGCTCTTGAGAACTTCACAGAGTTGGCCAAGCAGACATGATCTGAGACAGAAGAGGTCATTTCCGGGGAACATAGTATGGCCCACCAGTCAAAGGACACTCCGGGGAGTCACAGACCTACTAGGGGGAAGGAGGTGCCTTTGTGGGTGTGGGTGTGAGTTTGTGGTTTTGTCTCATGTTCTGAGAATAGGTAGGAAAGGCGGTTTGTTTGGTATGGAGTGGAATATTTCTATTAAGTCCTTTGACAAGGCGAGTGTTTCTATGTGTGTGTATCCCACTGAGTCCATTGTTGTAGACATTAGAAAAGACAATGCATCAATGGATGTGTCCTGTCTAGTAGAAAGCTTCCCAGCATTCATCCTGCCCAATTCATGAGTGGACTCTGGCTTGCCTTATGGATGGGCAACACCTACAAGCTTCCTAATTTCCTGTTTTCTTTCTCAATTCTGGCCACTCTCCAGAATAGTATCGTGGTTTTGTGTCCAAGATTTGTACCTCCAAGATCTGTGACATGGCTATGTACTGGATAGCTGAAAGAAATGGCTAGCATCTCAGAAATCTCAAATATCTGTTGACCAGGAACGTCTCAGTGGAGAAACCCCTCTTTGTTCCTTTTGCTTACCTATTGTTCTGTTGAATGTCAGGAAGTTTTTTGCCTCAAGCCACCACTTTGTGAACCCTGAAGAAAACAGTTTTCAAATGGAAATGAATGGGAATCACCTGTGACTCTTTGCTTAATTGCTTAGGATTGGGATATGTCTGAATCAGCCTGTTGGCCCTGTGTGAGGCTGTGGCTTAGATTCTCAGCACCTGATGGATCTAAAGATAGATCCCATGCATGCATCCAAAACCAAAATGGCAAAAAGATCAGATATTGTTGATGAACTCTCTTGCCTTCCTCTGGTAGGTTCCTGATATCCATCAAGTGAGAATAGGGATCCTTTGGGTCAAATGAGTTCTTCAAAGCCCTGCAGAGGCTAGGCCATAGGTGTTTGATTTTCATGACTCCAATTCACTTAAAGAATCTAAACCCCAAAGCTAGAAGGCCTCAAGTTGGAGAAGCAAAGCAATATTAAAGGCAGGCCTATTTGATCACTACTGGTTCACAGGAAGAGAGTCCAGGCCACCCTGACTTTAGGCAAATGAGGGGCAGGGAGCTTATTTTGGACACTGTCATGGGCTGCGTCCCTTATGGAAACCTCCAGCCAGAGAATATGATGAGTGTCTATATGGAAGAAGATGAGGGCCATGTGAGAGTGTTTGGTTTTAATTGTGGATATTTGTCTGGCGGTTGGAAGAGATCTCTGGGTCCACCTAGGCTTGCACTTTGGTGTGATTCCCCTTAGAGACTGAGTTCTTTTACTGATGTCAGAGAATTATTGCCAGGAATTGTGTTGGAATTTTAGATGGCCATGCATGAGAGTTGCCCTTGGAAAGTGACATCTAGGCCCAAGTTGACTTTCCACAGAGCACAGGGAATCTCAGCCAGGATATCAAATGATATTATTCTTAAAGACTTGGCAGCCATATTTGAGAGTCGAAACACACATGGACCATACATTGTAGACCTCAACGGGCCTGGCTTAATCTGACTTTTCGCCACTTTTGGAAGCCTTGCCTGTAAGAATTCTCCAGAGTTTTCATTGAAATGAGTTTCCTCACCATTTAATGGTTTCTGAGTGAATTAAAATCCCCAGTGCCTCCAACTTCATCCTTGAAAATTGGCTATATCAATACCATGAAATTTTTGAAATTCCCATGACCGGGTAGCACTGGAGAATATTTGGATGTCCTGTTGCTGATCATGAGTATACAAGACAGTGCCTTGATTGACTGGGTTTTATGAAAGTGGTGTTTAACAGAGATGCCAGTAAGTTGGATCCTGCTGAGTAGTTGTACTAGAGTAGTGGTTGGCAGGTGTGTAATAAAACATCTGTGGTGGGGGCATTTGGATCTGCCATTGGCTTCCAAATGGATTGTGACTGACATTTTGCAGCCAGTAGACCCTTATATGTAAAATCATATTGTTATATGGAGAGGTTTTAGGGCAATGTTCAGAATCAGGTTGCTATGGTCAATGGGGCAAGCTATGTGGGATAGAAGCCTGGTTGGTGCATTCTCCTGACGAACCTGACCCACCACATTTGACAGAACTTACTTCAGCACTGTGTCCCATTTGAAATCCTTGTATTTCATGAAGCAAATACCAATCTCCCACTGCAGGAGCAAGAAATACCACGAATAGTGGAGGATGACCAAATGGAATTACAGTCCACAAGGGGAGACACTTAGACCCCAATGGCCACAGGTTACCTACAAATAGAAAATTCAGCACTGCTGCCTCATGTTCTTTGGAAAATAAGAATCCATGTCATCCAGATCACATAGATGAAGACTCAGCTATGATGGTCTCACAACAAATGAAGCTAATGCTCCTGACAACAGCATATATTTCATTGCCCAACCTCAGAGGCAGTTTCTCCAGATGTTAGGCTGGCAGAACTTCATGTTTGTGGAGTTTTTACCCTGTCCCTTACTTTTGGAAACTCCTCTACCACCTGCAAATTTGTGAACTCCTGAGTATTTTTCATTACACATATGTATTCACAGATTTTCTAACTCTTCTCCTCTAATTGTGTCTTATGTGGGGCGAAGGTAATGTCAAGGCATTGTGCTGAATGAGGGTGGGAAGATTTTCGTGTAGCACATATTTGCATACACATTTGATACATTTTCCAATTTTCCATTCGAAATACTGAATCCCTGACACTAAAACATACCCTACTAGACTTTGACTTTTAATCCTAATATGGTGGAGAAAAATAACCCAAACAGAATAGAAATACAAGAGGTTCACAGGAGGCATGGTGTATAGTTGGACTTGCCTTTCGTATGATAAATGGTAGGTGTTATAAATCTAGCGAATTTTAATTGAAATAGTTCTCCATGTGTTTTAAAAGTTAACAAACATGTGAATAACTGTCTCCCTTTCTCTGTAGCCTATTCATCACATGTATTTTTATATGCACATATAGAATTCTACCTGGTATCACTCGTACATTTTGTGAGGTGGCTGGCTTGGCAGATGCAAATTGTGAGAAGAGATCACTCCTACTAAATGCTGTTGGAACTGAAAATTCAACATATGAGTGAGCTTCTTATTTGAACAACATAAATCCATGTTCATTAAAATGAATATTTTTGGATCTGTGGATGATATATTACTTCGTGGTGAATTTAGATTGGCATACATAATGCTACTTTTTGATGTCTGTGTGTGTATGTGTGTATATATATATATATATATATATATATATATATATATATTCACTCTCCAGATTTTTCAAAATATGAAGTATATTTTTTCTTATTATACACTCCCTAAATTCACTCATATTCATGTATTTGGATTAATAATCAAGTTTTCACAAGAATATTCTCAGAATTATTCATCCACCAGAAATACATATTTGTTTCTTAGTACTGAAAACTAACTTTGGGGGATCATATGATGGTGGTGAAGGGAGTGCATCACCCCCATGTACCGCGTCACTGTGCGGGAGAATGACGAGTTATAATGGCTAAAACCTATCTTGTTAGAAATTTCCAGCAAAATTGGGGTGCTCCAGAACCTAGTGGACATATTTCCATCTCACGAGGATCAGCTACGCGGGCTCAAACACGAGTGATTTGTCCGCATAGAGGGTCATGCTGCTTATTCAGGAAATCGGTCTGCGGCTAGAGTCTGCGGCGTGCACTGGGAAACGAAGAGATAGCAATGCAAATATACAGCGGTGTGGATTCTGTGGGCTCCTGACAGGTATGCAATCACTGTGCTAAGTGCTGAATTCTGGGTTTGAGACGGGAAAGGATGCGGTCCAATTCGGTTCTCCACACCGGTCAGACCACAGAGGAAGCCAGCGGCCACCATCTTGGAGAGCTGATGTCACCATCCCTGTTTTCGACTGATCGAAGCTCATTCAGGTATAGAACAGGTAATTTCAGGATGCCATTCACCTTTGTGTCGCAGACAAATTACTCAGGCTCAGTGCCAAAGAACCTGCAGAAACTCCGTCTTGGAGCCTGCTCCTATTAGAACATACACCAAGCCCAGAGCGGCCGAATTCCGCCTCTCGGAACTGATCTGGCCGAGGGCTAAAGAACCCGCGGAAACTGCTTCTCGTTCTGGGTCTTGCTGAATACTGTGGAGGTAAATATCAACCGAGCCTTCATAGGCAGTGGCAACAGGATTGAGACGCGGCTTGTGAGGGCCGGTCAGGACTCACCCATTGCTTTGGTCACCCAGAAAAGGGAACAAAATGCTGCCTTTCACATGGGATACCAACATGACAAATTTCTGATGTCATCAGAAAGCAGCAGAGGAGATAACTTCATTGATACCAGCAGTGACAGAAACAGTTGGTCTCCTGGTGAAGAAAGTGAGTCACAAACACCCGGGTCTCTCTCACTTTGTCATCAAGCCAGAGGGGCAGAGCAGAGCAGCTTCCCGCACCTGGAACAGACCCAGTGACACACCTGCATGGTAGTCACGTCAACCCAATTGGAGTAGTTGCAGAGCAGAGCCTTCTCCCGTGCCTAGTACAATCCCAGTGGGTCACCAGCATGGTAGTCACATTACCCCAATAGGAGTAGGGGCAGAGCAGAGCCTTCGCCCATGCCCAGAACAGGCCCAGCAACCTGCAGGCATGGTAGTCACGACACACCAATTGATCACCATAGTACTATATTGGAGTAGGGGCAGAGCAGAGCCACCACCCGCGCCCGCAAGGTAGCAGACCTGCACCTGACCAGAAGAAGAGGCCCAGCGGCCTGCTGGCGCGGCAGACACTTTACCCCATTTGGAGTAGGGGCAGAACAGATCTGTAGCCCGTGCTCACAAGGTATCCTGACCTGCGACCAACCGGCAGACCAGGCCCAGCGGCCCACCGGCGTGGTAGTCACGTCACCCCAATTGGGGTAGGGGTAGAGCAGAGCCGCCGCCCACGCAAGCAAGGTAGGCAGACCTGCGACCGATCGGCAGAACACCGCAGGGGTCCACGGGCGTGGTAGACATGTCACACCAATTGGAGGAGGGGCAGAGGAGAGCAGCCTCCTGCGCCTGCATGGTAAGCAGACCTGCGACCGATCAGAATAACAGGCCTAGCGGCCCATCAGCGTGATAGATATATCACCCCAATTGGTGGAACAGCACAGCCACCCCTGCCCCTGCAATGAAGACTTTTCAAATATACAAGAGCAATATAAATATATAGGGGGAAAATTTCAAAATCACAACCATTTCACCAAGCAGAAAGAAACGCGAGCAGTATGAAAAGAAAAGGAAAAAAGAACCACAAGCAATGCAGGTCAACACAACTTTAGAAGAGGTAATAGCTGCAGCAGATGGAATGTCAGATAAAGAACTCAGGATATACATTCTTCAGATGATCTGAAGTCTCAAGGAAGACATTAGACAGCAAAATCAGACAATGAAAGATCACTTCAACAATGAATTACATAAACAAAACCAAGAAGCAAAAGATCAACTATACAGGGAGATAGAGGTTGTAAAAAATAACAAACAGAAATCCTAGAAATGCAGGAAGCAATAAACCATCTTAAAAACTCAATTGAGAATACTACCATCAGAGTAGAACACTTAGAAGATAGAACATCAGACAATGAAGACAAAGTATTTCAACTTGAAAAGAACATAGACAGCTCAGCCAAACTGTTAAGAAACCATGAAGAGAACATCCAAGAAATATGGGATAAAATAAAGAGACCAAACTTAAGAGTCATTGGGATACAGAAAGATATAGAGGTCCAAACCAAAGGAATGAGCAATCTATTCAATGAAATAATATGAGAAAAGTTCCCAGACTTGAAGAATGAGACAGACTCCCAAGTTCTAAAAGCCTAGAGGATGCCGAATGTGAAAAATCATAAGAGATCCACACCTAGACACATTATAATGAAGATGCCCAACATACAGAATAAGGAGAGAATATTAAAATCTACAAGAGAAAGGAAGCAGATTACAT
Source organism: Callospermophilus lateralis (assembly GCF_048772815.1). Lineage (NCBI taxonomy): Eukaryota > Metazoa > Chordata > Mammalia > Rodentia > Sciuridae > Callospermophilus > Callospermophilus lateralis. The sequence goes on from NW_027513165.1 coordinate 1,514,806, forward strand.
TTAGGGGTAAACCAATCAGGATAACAGCTGATCTTTCAACAAAGACTCTGAAAGCTAGAAGATCCTGGAATGACATTTTTCAATCACAGAAAGAAAATGGGTTCCAACCATGTACTGTGTATCCAGCAAAATTAAGCTTCAGGATGGAAGATGAAATTAAAACTTTCCACGATAAACAAAAGTTAAAAGAATTTGTAGCTAGAAAACCATCTCTTCAAAACATCCTTGGCAAAATATTACAGGAAGAGTAATTGGAAAATAATGAAAACCAACAGTGGGAGGTAGGACATTAAAGGGGGGAAATAATCAAAGAGGAAAACAATCCATGTTTAATAACATAAATAAACAAATATGGCTGGAAGAACAACCCTTATCTCAATAATAACTGTAAATGTTAATGACTTAAACTCACCAATTAACAGACACAGGCCAGTAGAATGGATCACAAAACAAGACCCAATAATATGCTGCCTACCGGAGACGCATTTGATAAGAACAAGACATACATACACTGAAGGTGAAAGTTTGGAAAAAATCATATCACTCATATGGACTTCGGAAAAAAGCAGGAGTGTCCATACTCATATCAAATAAAATAGATTTCAAGCCAAAGTTAATCAAAAGGGATAAAGAGGGACACTACATACTGTTCAAGAGAACCATACACCAGCAAGACATAACAATCATAAATATGTATGCCCCAAACAATGGTGCAGCTATGTTCATCAAACAAACTTTTCTCAAGTTCAAGAGTCTAATAGACCACCATACAATAATCATGGGAGACTTCAATACAGCTCTCTCACCACTGGACAGGTCTTCCAAACAAAAGTTGAAATAGGAAACTATAGAACTCAATAACACAATTAATATCCTAGACTTAATTGACATATATAGAATATACCACCCAACATCAAGCAGTTACATTTTTCCTCAGCAGCACATGGATCCTTCTCAAAAATAGATCATATATTATGTCACAGGGCAACTCTTAGACAAATTAAAGGAGTAGAGATAATACCATGCATCTTATCTTATCATAATGGAATGAAACTAAAAATCAATGATAAAAGAAGGAAGGAAAAATCATGCATCATTTGGAGAATGAACAATAGGTTACTGAATGATCAATGGGTTATAGAAGACATCAAGGAGGAAAATAAAAAATTCTTAGAGAAAAATGAAAACACAGACACAATATATCGGAATCTATGGGACACATTGAAAGCAGTTCTAAGAGGAAAATTCATTGCTTGGAGTTCATTCCTTAGAAAAAGAAAAAAACAGCAAATAAATGATCTCATACTTCATCTCAAAATCTTAGAAAAACAAGAGCAAACAACAGGAAAAGAAGTAGAAGGAAAGAAATAATTAAAATCAGAGCAGAAATCAATGAAATCGAAACAAAAGAAACAATTGAAAAAATTGACAAAACTAAAAGTTGGTTCGTTGAAAAAATAAATAAAATGGACAGACCCCTAGCCATGCTAATGAAGAGGAGAGAGAACTGAAATTACTATCATAAGGGATGAAAAAGGCAATATCACAACAGATATTTCAGAAATACAGAAGATAATCAGAAATTACTTTGAATCCTTATACTCCAAAATAATAGAAGATAGTGAAGGCATCGAAATATTTCTTAAGTCATATGATCTGACCAGAGTGAGTTAGGAGGATATAGACAACCTAAACATACCAATATCAATTGAGGAAATAAAAGAAACCATCCAAAGACTACCAACTAAGAAAATCCCAGGACCGTATGGGTATACAGCAGACTTTTACAAAACCTTTAAATATGAACTAATACCAATACTTTTCAAGCTATTTCAGAAAATTGAAAAAGAGGGAGATCTTCCAAATTCATTCTACGAGGCCAATATCACTCTGATTCCTTCACCAGATAGACACTTCAAAGAAAGAAGACTAAAGACCGATATCTCTAATGAACCTAAATGCAAAAATCTTAAATTAAATTCTGGCGAATCAGATACAAAAACATATCAAAAAAATGTGGACCATGATCAAGTAGGATTCATCCCTGGGATGCAAGGAGGGTTCAATATACGAAAATGAATAAGTGTTATTCACCACATCAATAGACTTAAAAATAAAAACCATATTATCATCTAGATAGATGCAGAAAAAGCATTCGACAAAGTACAGCATCCCTTTATGTTCAAAACTCTCGAAAAACTAGGAATAACAGGAACATTCCTCAATATTGTAAAAACAATCTATGCTAAACCGCAGGCTAGCGTCATTCTTAATGGACAAAAATTGAAGACATTCCCTCCAAAATCTGGAACAAGACAGGGATGCCCGCTCTCACCACTTCTGTTCAATATAGTTCTCAAAAGACTGGCCAGAGCAATTAGACAGATGAAAGAAATTAAAGGCATATAAATAGGAAAAGAATAACTTAAATTATCACTATTGCAGATGACATGATTCTATACCTAGCAGACCCAAAAGGGTCTACAAAGAAACTAATAGAGCTAATAAATGAATTCAGCAAAGTGGCAGGATATAAAATCAACAAGCATAAATCAAATGCATTCCTGTATATCAGCGACAAATCCTCTGAAATGGAAATGAGGACAACCACTCCATTCACAATATCCTAAAAAAAAAAATGGGAATCAACCTAACAAAAGAGGTGAAAGTCTTATACAATGAAAACTACAGAACCCTAAAGAGAGAAATAGAAGAAGATCTTAGAAGATGTAAAAATATACCCTGTTCATGGATAGGCAGAACTAACATCATCAAAATGGCGATATTACCAAAAGTTCTCTATAGGGTTAATCCAATGCCAATCAAAATCCCAAAGGCATTTCTTGTAGAAATAGAGAAAGCAATCATGAAATTCATATGAAAAAATAAAAGACCCAGAATTGCAAAACAATGCTAAGCAGGAAGTGTGAATCAGGTGGTATAGCGATACCAGACTTCAAAGTATACTACAGAGCAATAGTAACAAAAATAGCATGGTACTGGTACCGAAAAAGGCAGGTGGACCAATGGTACAGAATAGAGGACACAGAAACCAATCCACAAAACTACAACTATCTTATATTTGATAAAGGGGCTAAAAGCATGCAATGGAGGAAGGATAGCATCTTCAACAAATGGTGTTGGGAAAACTGAAAATCCATATGTAACAAAATGAAACTGAATCCCTTTCTCTCGCCATGCACAAAAGTTAACTCAAAATGGATAAAGGAGCTTGATATCAAATCAGAGACACACTGTCTGATAGAAGAAAAATTTGGTTACGATGTACATACTGTGGGGTCGGGCTACAGATTCCTCAATAGGACACCCATAGTACAAGAGTTAATAACTAGAATCAACAAATGGGACTTACTCAACTAAAAAAGTTTTTTTCTCAGCAAAAGAAACAATAAGAGAGGTAAATATGGAGCCTACATCCTGGGAAGAAATCTTTACTACTCCCACTTCAGATAGAGCCCTAATATCCAGAGTATACAAAGAACTCAAAAAATTAGACAATAAGATAACAAATAACCCAATCAACAAATGGTCCAAGGACCTCAACAGACACTTCTCAGATTAGGGCATACAATCAATCAACAAGTACATGAAAAAATGCTCACCATCTCCAGCAGTCAGAGAAATGCAAATCAAAACCACCCTAAGATACCATCTCACTCCAGTAAGATTGGCAGCCATTATAAAGTCAAACAACAAGAAGTGCTGGCAAGGATGTGGGAAAAGAGGTACACTTGTACATTGCTGGTGGGACTGCAAATTGGTGCAGCCAATTTGGAAAGCAGTATGGAGATTTCTTGGAAAGCTGGGAATGGAAGCACCATTTGACCCAGCTATTCCCCTTCTTGGTCTATTCACTAAAGACCTAAAAAGAGCATGCTACAGGGACACTGCTACATCGATGTTCATAGCAGCACAATTCACAACAGCAAGACTGTGGAACCAAATTAGATGCCCTTCAATAGAATAATGGATAAAAAAAAATGTCGCATTAATACACAATGTATTATTACTCTGCATTGAAAAATGAAAAAATCATAGAATTTGCAGGAAAATGGATGGCATTAGACTGGATTATGCTAAGTGAAGCTACACAATTCCTGTAAAACAAATGCCAAATGTAATCTTTGATATAAGGAGAGTAACTAAGAACAGATAGGGACAAAGAGCATGACAAGATGATTAACATTAAACAGGGATGAGATGTGGAAGGGAGGGAGAAGGGAAATTGCATGGAATTGGAAGGAGACCCTCTGGGTTATACAAAATTACATACAAGAGGAATTGAGGGGAAAGGGAAAAATAATACAAGGGGGAGAAATTTATTACAGTAGAGGGAGTAGAGAGAGAAGTGGGGAGGGGCAGGGAGGCTAGGGAGGATAGTAGAGGATAGGAAAGTCAGCAGAATACAACAGACACTAGTATGGCAATATGTGAATCAATGGATGTGTAACTGATGTGATTCTGCAATCTGTATACAGGGTAAAAATGGGAGTTCATAACCCACTTGAATCAAAGTGTGAAATATGATATATCAAGAACTATGTAATGTTTTGAACAACCATAAATAAAAATAAAAAAAAAACTATCTTTGGTGCATAATGCACACAATTCTAATATTTCTACAGTAACTGACCCAGTTTAACATCAATGCAAGTAGATTCCTATTGGACATGATGTGTATTTTGACATTCACTTTTATTCAACACTGATACATTACTATTTCATCAGTTTATGCACATAACAGGATATATATTTCATTCACAATTTAGAAAATTTATAGGCATTTGTTTCACTTTCAATCACTTCCTGCTTCAGAACACATGGATTCCTCCATATTTCTTGACTGGTCTTTTCATGAGACTTTTTTCCAAACATTTTATTTTCGATTTCCATAATCACTTTTGAAACAAAACTCACACACACTTCATGATAAACAATAACCCTAAGATTACCATTAGATATATAACTGGTTGGAGTGAATGATTGTATGTCAATATATGATTTCCTATATATTTTCAGATATCAATTCAATCCATTATTTAAAGTGGAACCAGTTATAATATTTATTCACAGTATGGTCTATTCATGCATTATTTCTATATTCATAGACACATTGTACACCACTTTGTACCCCCAATACTAATTTATATGTCTTCAAATATTGCTCCCAGTAATCGTGGAAGAAATACTCATGTCATATGATCTACATATACATTTGATCACAATATTTTTCTGGGCACAAAATGCAAAAATCACACTTATGATTGTACCAAATACTAAATGGAAAGTGAACATGGATTACTAAAACGATAAGTGTCCTGGTTGCCTAATGCTTTCAAATGTCATTCCTATTGGTGACGACATATTTGTTTCCTCCTAAGATTATGTATTCAATCTCAACCCTATTGAAAATGTCTAATCCTATCACTCACTGTATAATTGCCTCATTTTGTAAGGTCTGTATTGATATTTTCCTTTCTACATATTTTCCCCAGTTAATCATTGTGACTGACTCTTCACATGTGCTGAAATTTACATTCACTCTATAACCAAAACACTATTGCTACAGAACTTTTGCTCCATGTCCTATACTCACTCTATTTCCTAAACCTACTGACTACATTCCTAATCCCACCGACTATCTCAATTTGAGTGGATGTTCTCTTCTAAAATCAATCTTCCAAGGTGTAAAGTCCTATGCCATTGATTATCGATTTATCTGAGACATCTGTGCAGAACGTAATTATAAGCTAAGTATCCCAATCAAGGGCCTAATGCCCTTCTGGGCTTCAAATCTTACCTAGATTTCTGTTTCCATACTTATATTTCACCTCTATAATCTTATAAATATCGCAGGTTCCCAATACTATTAATCATCCTTCGCAATGATTCGTAACCCAAATCAAACATGTTATTAACCCTAACCATACACTCTTCCCTCAATCTAACTTTGCAGAAGAGCAGGGACAGAGTTTGTCTTACAATACAGGAATGTAGGGTATCTTCCTCCTGCTGAGAACCTCAAATGTCCATGCAGATTTGATCCCTGGAGAAGATGTAGGCATCTATGAAGGACCTGAGAGAGCAAATGTCATCTTCCATCGCAAACAACCTTTCCAGGATGAAGGGTTGTGTCTGAATAAGCCTCTCTCTTGTTAATGTACAGAAGACAGACCAAACCAGGCATGTGTGGAGAGCTGTTCCTGGGTGCCTATGGTTGATATATCATTCTAACTTGTAAAAGTGTCACAGGAAGTAAGGGCAGCCTCCATCTCATAGGACAAAGTGGTTGCCAAGGCAATGACCTCAAAGAATTCCTGAAGGAAGTAATCTCACCTCACTTCCTTGGTGATGGAACTCTCTGAACTTGGAATCCGAGAAGCCAGGCACCCAGAGACAGTCTCAGTCCCAGTCCCAGTGGTCTTATTTTTTGGATTTACCAAGGACAGAGTCAGTCTTTCTTGGTACCTACTGAGGTGAGGATGAACAAATGTCAGGAAAGCTCTGAAGAGGGGCCTTTCCTGAGACAGCAGGTAGTGGCTCACCGCTGGCTAGTGACAACTTCACAGATTTGGCCAACGAGACCATATCTGACACAGGACAGGCGATTTCATCAGAACATAGTTTGGCCCACCAGTCAGAAGACACTCCCAATAGTCACAGACCTACTTGGGGAAGGAGCTTCCTTTGTGTGTGTGGGTGTGGGTTTGAGATTTTGTCTCATGTTCTGAGAATAGGTAGGAAAGGCGGTTTGTTTGGTTTGGAGTGAACTGTTTCTGGTAAGTCGTTTGACAAGGCCAGTGTTTCTTTGTGTATCCCACTGTGTCCGTGGTTTTAGATATTAGAAAAGAGAATGAATCATTGGATGTGTCCTGTCTAGACTCAACTTGCCCAATTTATGAATGGACTGTGGCTTGACTTATGGGTGGACAACTCCAACAATCTTCCTAAGTTCCTGTTTTCTTCCTGAATTCTGGCCACTCTCCAGAATAGGCTCATGGTTTTTTGTCCAAAATATGTACCACCTCCAAGCTCTGTGACATGGCCATGTACTGGATAGCTGAAAGAAATGGGAGCATCTCAGAAAACTCAGATATTAGTTTGACCAGGAAATTCTAAGTGAAGAAACCCTGCTTTGGGCCTTTTGCTTACCAATTGTTCTGTTGCCCTGAATGTCAGGAAGGTCTTTGCCTCAGGCCACACCATTGTAGAGCCTAAAGAAACAGTTTTCAAATGGAAATGAAAGGACATCACCTGTGGCTCTTTGCTTAATTGCTTTGGAAAGGGATGTGTCTGAATCAGCCTTTTGGCCCTGTGTGAGACTGTGGCTTAGATTCTCAGCACCTGATGGATCTAAAGAAGGATCCCATGTGTGCATCCAAAACCAAAATGGACAAAAGAGCAGTCAGTGTGGATGAAGTCTCTCGCATTCCTCTGTAACGTTCCTGTCATCCATCATGTGAGAATAGTGATAATTTGGTTCAAATGTGTTCCTCAAAACCCTGCAGAGGCTAGCCCATAAGTGCTTGGTTTTTCTCAAGACTCCAATTCACATAAAGAATCTAAAACACACAGTCAGTAGGCCTCAATTTGGAGAAGCAGTGCCATATTAATGGCAGGCCTATTTGATCACTCTTGGTTCACTGGAAGGATGTCCTGGCCACCCTTATTTTAGGCAAATGAGGGGCAAGGGAGGTTACATTGGACACTGTCTTGGGCTGCACCCCTCATGGAAACCTCCAGCCAGAGATTATGATGATTGTGTAAATCGAAGAAGATGAGTGCCATGTGGAAGTGTTTTGGATTTAATTGTGGATATTTGTGTGACACTTGGAAGACATAACAAGTTCTACCTGGGCTTGAACTCTCGTGTGATTCCCCTTATAGACTGAGTTCAGGAACTGATCTCAGAGAAGTATTGCCATGTATTGTGTTGTGATTTAAGAGGCGATGTATGAGAGTCACCCTTGGAAACTGAGATCTAGCCCCAGAGTGGCTTTCCACAGAGCACTGGGAATTTCAGCCAAGATAACACATGATTTCATTCGAAAGACTTGGCAGCCATAGTTGAGAGTGAAAACACACATGGACCTCATATTGTAGACCTTAATGGGCCTGGCTTAATGTGACCTTTTGGCCATTCTTTGGGAAGCCTTGCCTATGAGGGTTCTCCAGAGCTTTCATTGAAATAATCTTGTTCACCATTTACTGGTTCCTGAATAAATTGAAACCCACAGTGCCTCCAACTTCATCCTTGAAAAATGTCTAAATAAATACCATGAAATTTTTGAAATTCCCATGACCAGGTGGCACTGGAGAGTCTTTGGATGTCCTGTTGCTGATCATGGATGTACCAGACAGTGCCTTGCTTGACTGGGTTTTATGAAAATTGTGTAGAACAGAGGTGCCAGAAAGTTGCAGCCTACTGAGAAGTGGGCCTAGAGCTGTGGTGGGCAGGAGTGTGATAAAACATCTGTGTTGGAGCAATGTGGATCTTCCATTGATTTCCAAATGGCTTGTGGATTACATGAAGCAGCCAGCAGACCCTTGTAATTAAAGGCATGTTGTTATATGTAGAGGATTCAGGGCAATGTTCCGAATCAGGTTGCTATGGACAAGGATGCAATGTGGCAAGCTTTGAGGGATAGAAGCGTGGTTGGTGCGTTCTTCTGCAGACTCTGAACCACCACACATGACAGAACTCCCTCCAGCACTGTGTCTCAGTTGAACTCCTTGAATTTCATGAAGCAAATACCAAACTCCCAGTTCAGCAGCAAAAACCCCACAAAAAGTGGAGGAGGACCAAATGGCTTCACAGTCCAACGGGGAGACACTTAGCCCCCAGAGGCCACAGTTTACCTAAAAAGAAGAAAATCAACACTGCTACCTCATGTTCATTGGAAAATAAGATACCATGTCCTCCACGTCACATAGAGGCAGACCCAGTTTGATGGTCTCACTACAAAGGAAGCCAATTCTCCTGACAACAACATATTTTTCACGTTCCCAAACTCAGAGGCAGTTGCTCTAAAAGTTTTTAGGCCAGCAGAGCTCCATGTTTGTGGAGTGTTTACCCTGTCCCTTACTTTTGGAAACTCCTCTACAACCTCCAAGGTTGTGAACTCCTGAGCATTTTCCATTCCAGATGTATTCACTGATTTTCTATCTATTCTCCTCTAACTGTGTCTTACTTGGGGTGAAGGTAATTTCAAGGCATTGTTCTGGATGAGAGTGGGAGGATATTTGTGCAGCATATATTTGCATACAAATTGGATTCAATTTCCAATTTTCCTTTTGAAATACTGAATCCCTGACACTAACCCATACATACTAGACTCAGACAACTCATCCTAATATGATAGAGAAAAATAACACAAACCTATAGAAATACAAGCAGTTCATTGGAGGCATGTTGTATAGTTGGACTTGCATTTTGCATTATACAAGGTAGGAGTTATAAATCTAGTCAATGTTTAATAGAAAAAGATCTCCATGTGTTTTTAAAGTTAACAAATATGAGAATTTATGTTTCCCTTTCTCTTTAGCCTATTCACACTTGTATATTTATATGCATATATAGAATCCTACCAGGTATCACACGTACATCTTTGTGAGGTGGCTGACTTGGCAGATACAAATTGTGAGAAGAGATCACTCCTCCTAAATGCTGTTGGAACTGAAAATTCAACCTATAGGGAGCGTCCTAGTAGAACAACATTATACGTAAACTCATGTTCAGTAAAATAAATATTTTTGCATCTGTGGATGATATATATTTACTGATGAATTTCGATTGGCATTTATATTGCTACTTTTTAATATCTGTGAGTGTTGTGTGTGTGTGTGTGTGTGTGTGTACACTCTCCAGATTTTTCAAAATATGAAATATATGTGTCTAATATACACTCTCTAAATTCATTTATGTTCATGTATGTGGATTTTTAATCAACTTTTCACAAGATTATTCTCAGAAATATTCATCCACCTGAAATACATATTTGTTTCCTAGTACTGAAAACTAACTTCAGGGAATGATGCATACAAATCCTAATTATTCTACAGTAACTGACCCAGTCTAACATCAATGCAAGTAGATTCCAATGGGACATGATATGTAATTCTTTATTCATTTGTATTCGACACTTTTACATTATTATTTCTTCAGTTTTTGCACATCATAGGATATACATTTCATCCACAAGTTCACAAATTTGTAGGCATTTGTTTCAAATTTAATCACTTTTTGCTTCAGAACACATGTATTGTCAGGGTTTCTTTACTGGTATTTTCATGAGTCTTCTTTCCAAACACATTATTTCCATAGTCACTTTTGAAGCAAAACTCACACACTCTTCATGATAAACCAAAACACGAATATTACCATTAGATGTATAACTGCTTGGAATGAATGATTGTATATCAATATACGATTTCCTGTGATTTTTCAGATATTAGATCAATTCATTTTTTAAAGTTGAAAAAAGTTATATTATTCATTCACATTATGGTCTATTCATTCTTTATCTCTATATTCATAGACACAGGGTACACCTCTTTGTACCCCCGATTCTAATTTTACATCTTCAATATATTGCTTGCAGAAATGGTGGAAGACATACTCATGTCACCTGATGTACATATACATTTTATCAAAGTAATATTCTGGACAAAAAAATGTAAAGGTCACATTTATGATTGTACCAAAGCCTAAATGTAAAGTGTACATGAATTACTAAAAACATCCATGTCCAGGTTGCCTAATGCTGTCAATTGTCAATCCTATTGGTGACTACATATTTGTTTCTTCCTAATTTATATATTCAAACTCAACCCTGTTGGAAATGTCTAATCCTATCACTCACTTTATACTTTGCCTGATTTCATAATGTTTCTATTGATATCTGCTTTTCAACAAATTTTCCCAAGTTGATCCTAGTGACTGACACTTCATATGTGCTGACATTTACATTCACTCTATAATCGAAACCGTATTGCTAAAGAACTTTTGGTCCAAATCCTATACTCACTCTTCTTTCTAAACCTACTGACTATCTTCCTAATCCTACCGACTATCCCTTTTTGACTGGATGTTCTCTTCTACATTCAATAAAATGTCCTATGCCATTGTATATCGAATTATCTGAGACAATTTTGCAGAGCATAATTCAAAGCTAAGTATCCCAATCAAGGGCCCAATATCCTTCTGGGCTTCAAATCATAACTAGATTTCTGTTTTCATACTTATATTTCACCTCTATATTCTTGTAAATATCGCAGGTTCCCAATAGCATTATTCATCGCACAGAATGATTCGTAACCCAAATCAAACCTGTTATTAACCCTAAACATACTCTGTTCCCTCAATCTCATATTACAGAAGAGCAGGGACAGAGTGGTTTTTACAATACAGGAAATTTGGGGACCTTCCACCTGCTGAGAACTTCAAAGGTCCATGCAGAAATGATACCTGGAGAAGTTGTAGGCAGGTATGAAGGACCTGAGAGAGCAAAAGTCATCTTCCATGGCAAACAACCTGGTCAGGATGAAGGGATATGTATGAATCAGCCTCTCTCTTCTTATTGTAGAGAAGATGGACCAAACCAGGCCTGTGTGGAGAGCTGTTCCTGGTTGCCAATGGTTGATATACCATACTACCTTGTGAAAGTGTCACAGGAAGTAGGGGAAGGCTCCATCTCATGGGACCTTTGGAAGCAAGTGTTAGGACAAAGTCGTTGCCAAGGCAGTGACCTCATTCAGTTCCAAAGAAAGTGACATACCTCATTTCCTTGGTAATGGAACTGTCTGAACTTGGTATCCAAAAAGCCAGGCACCAAGAGGCAGTCCCAGTCCCAGTCCCAGTGGGCTCACTTGTTTGGATTTACCAAGGACAGAGTCAGTTTTCTTGGTACCTAATGATGTGAGGATGGCCAAATGCCAGGAAAGCTCTGAAGATGGACCTTTCCTGAGAGAGCAGATAGTGGTTCACCACTGGCTCCTGAAAACTGCACAGAGTTGGCCAAGGAAACCAGATCTGAGAGAAGACAGACCATTTCAGGGGAACATAGTATGGCCCACCAGTCAGAGGACACTCTGGATAGTCACAGACCTACTTGGGTGAAGGAGGTGCCTTTGTGGGAGTGTGTGTGGGTTTATTGTTTTGTCTCATGTTCTGAGAATAGATGGGAAAGGCGGTTTCGTTTGGAGTGGACAGTTTCTAGTAAGTTGTTTCACAAGGTGAGTGTTTCTATGTTTGTGTATCCCACTGTGTCCATTGTTGTAGACATTGGAAAAGAGAATGCATTAATGGATGTGTCCTGTCAAGAGTAAATCTTCCCATATTTCAACCTGCCCAATATATGAATGGAGTGCAGCTTGTCTTGTCGATGTGCAACACCTGCTATCTTTCTAAGTTGCTGTTTTCTTCCTGAATTCTGGCCACTCTCTAGAATAGGCTCATGGATTTGTGTTCAAAATATGTACCACCTCCAACTCTGTGACATGGCCATGTACTGGATAGCTGAAGAGAATTGCGAGCATCTCAGAAAACTCAGATATCAGTGTGACCAGGAAAGTCTCAGTGGAGAAACCCTGCTTTGGGCCTTTTGCTTACTTATTGTTGTTTTTCACTGAATGTCAGGAAGTTCTTTGCCTCAATCCACCCCTTTTTGAAGCCTGAAGTAAACAGTTTTCAAATGGAAATGAATGGCATCACCTGTGGCTCTTTGCTTATTTGCTTTGGGAAGGGATGTGTCTGAATTAGTCTCTTGGCCATGTGTGTGGCTTTGAGTTAGATTCTCAGCACCTGATGCATCTAAAGAATGATCCCATGTGTGCATCCAAAACCATAATGGCAAAAAAATAATTCATTATGGATGAAGTCTCTTGCCTTCCTCTGTTAGGTTCCTGAACTCCATCAAGTGAGAATAGGGATTCTTTGGGTCAAATGAGTTCTTCAATTCCCTGCAGAGGTGCTTGGGTTTTCGAGTAACTCCAAATCACATAAGAAATTGATACCTGAAATCAGTAGGCCTCAAATTGGAGAAACACAGAAGTATTAACGGCAGGCTAATTTGATCACTCCTGGTTCACAGAAACGGGGTCCAGGCCACCCTGACTTTAGGCAAATGAGGAAAAAGCGAGCTGATTTTGGACACTGTCTTGGCTTTTCTCATGACTCCAATTCACATAAAGAATCTAGACCCCACAGTCAGAGAGCCGCAAATTGGATAAGCGGAGCAGTATTAAGGGCAGGCCTATTTGATCACTCCAGGTTCACAGGAAGGGTGCCCAGGCCACTCTGAAGTTAGGCAAAAGAGGTGCAAGAAGCTTATTTTGGACATTTTCTTTGGCTGCACAACTCATGGAAAACTCCAGGAAGAGGTTATGATTAGTGTCTATATGGAAGAAGAATAGGGCCATGAGGGAGTATTCTGGTTTTAATTGTTTTCATTTGAGTAGCGGTTGGAAGAGTTGTCTGGGTCCACCTGGACTTGAACTCTGGTGTGATTCTCCTTATAGACTGAGTTCTGAAACTGACCTGAGAGAAGTATTGCCATGAATTGTGTTGGGATTTTAGGAGCCCAGGCATGAAGTTGCCATTGGAACCTGAGATCTAGGCACAGGTTGTCTTTCCACAGAACACTGCGAATCTCAGCCAGGATATTACATGATTTTCTTCTGAAAGACTTGGCATGCATTATAGAGATTCAAAACCCACATGGACCTCGCTTTATAGACCTCAATTGGCCTCGCTTCATGTGACTTTTTGGCCACTCATTGGGTAGCCTTGCATGTGAGAGTACTCCAGAGCTTTGCCTGAAAATAGTTTCCTAACCCTTTAAGGGTTCCTGAATGAATTGAAACCCACAGTGCCTCCAACTTCATCCATGAAAAATTGCTAGATAATTACCATGAAATTTTTAAAATTCCCATGACCAGATGTCACTGGAGAACCTTTGATGTCCTGTTGATGATCATGAATATACCAGACAGGGCCTTGATTGACTGGGTTTCATGAAAATGGTGTAGAACAGACATGCTAGTAAGTAGGAGCCTGGTGAGTAGTGGGCCTAGAGAAGTGTTATGCAAGTGAGTGATAAAACATCTGTGGTTGGGCCATGTGGATCTTCCGTTGGCTTCCAAATGGCTTGAGACTGACATGTTGCAGCCATCAGACCCATATACGTAAAGGCATATTTTTATATGGAGAGGTTTTAGGGCAATGTTCAGAATCATGTTGCTATTGTCAAGGGGGCAAGCTACGTGGGATAGAACCCTGGTTGGTGCATTCTCCTGGAGACCATGCCCACCACAGCTGACAGAACTCCCTTCAGCACTGTCTCCCATTTGAACTCATTGTATTTCATGAAGCAAATACCAAACTCCCAGTGCAGCAGCAAAAAACACGACGATAATTGGAGGATGACCAAGTTGTGTCACAGTCCACACGGGGAGACACTTAGCCCTCAGTGGCCACAGTTTACCTACAAAGAGAGAATTCAGCACTGCTGCCTCATTTTTATTGAAAAATAAATAACCATGTCCTCCAGGTCACATAGAAGCAGATCGAGCTTTGATTGTCTCACTACAAATAAAGCTAAAGCTAATGAAAACAACATATATTTTAAGTGCCCAACCTCAAAGGCAGGTTCTCAAAAAGTCTTTAGGCCAGCAGAGCTCCATGTTTGTGGAGTGTTTACCCTGTCCCTTACTTTTGGAAACTCCTCTACCACCTCCAAAGATGTGAAATCTGGAGCATTTTCCATTCCTGATAGGTATTCACAGATTTTCTAACTCTTCTCCTCTAATTGTGTCTTACTTGGGGCGAAGGTAATGTCAAGGCATTGTTCTGGAGGAGAGTGGGAAGAATTTTCTGTAGCATATATTTGCATACACATTGGATTCAGTTTTCTATTTTCCATTCAAAATACTGAATCCCTGACTCTAACCCATACCCGACCAGACTCTGACTACTAATTCTAATATGATGGAGAAAACTAACCCAAACAGAATAGAAATACAAGCAGTTCAGAGTAGGCCTGGTGTATTGTTGGACTTGCCTTTTGCATGATACAGAGTTGGAGTTATGAATCTAGTCGATTTGTTGTTGAAATAGTTGTCCATGTATTTTTAAGGTTAACAAATATGTGAATTCCTGTCTCCCTTTCTCTGTATTCTTATATGCACATAGAGATTCCTACCTGGTACCACACGTACATTCTTGTGAGGTGGCTGACTTGGCAGATACAAATTGTTAGAAGAGATCACTCCTACTAAACTTGTTGGAATTGGATATTCAACCTATGGGTGAGCTTGCTAGTTGAACAGCATTATACATAAATCCATGTTCAGTAAAATTAATATTTTTAGATCTCTGGATGATGTATATTTTATAATGAATTTTGATTGACATATATATTGCTAATTTTTTGTCTGTGTGTGTGTTTTGTATATATATATATATATATATATATATATATATATATATATATATATATACACTCTCCAGATTTTTCAAAATATGAAATATATGTGTCTTATATACACTCCCTAAATTCATTCATGTTTATGTATGTGGATTTATAATCAACAATTCACAAGATTATTCTGAGAAATATTCATCCACCTGAAATTTGCCTAATGATCTCAAATGTCAATCCTATTTGTGACTACATATTTGTTTCTTCCTAAGATTATATATGTAAACTCAACCCTGTTCAAAATATCTAATCCTATCACTCACTTTATACTTTGCCTGTTTTCGTAATGTCTCTATTGATATCTGCTTTCCTACATATTTTCCCCAGTTCATCATTGTGACTGACTCTTCACCTGTGCTGACATTTACATTCACTCTCTAATCGAAACCCTATTGCTAAAGAACTTTTTTTCCAATTCCTATACTCACCCTTCTTCCTAAAAGTACTGACTATCTTCCTAATGCTATAGACTATCCCTTTTTGACTGGATGTTCTCTTCTACATTCAATCATCCAAGTAAATGTGGGGTGAGCTTCAGAGGAGGAGACAACCAACAGACTATCTCATGCAACATCAAAGGGTTTTTTGGGTGTCCAGCATGCTGGGGCTCAGAGATCACTTGAATCGAGCAGATAGCCCTGAGAATAGCTTAAGTAGAGCTTATATACTTTCCCTGGAGAGGGCAGGGAGGGAATTTTATTGATGGGTCAGGGCGAGTGGGTGGTTTGCGTGCAACTGGGTGAGGGAGTACATTCTGCAGTTGCGCAGTTGGGGACAGAACATGCTGGGAACAAGTTTTGGAAGCATTTCTCAAATTTCAACAGTGTTTTGTTAAGCAAACAGAAAAACAAGAAGTGACATGTACCTATTTTATTAACCTTTAATTCCCCACTTCTTCTTCTGGCTACTTTTAATCATAAAAATGATCATTGGAGGGTGTCACATTCTATGTCTGCTAGTGGGGTATTACCATAAGTTTAACTCGTCCAATTTGAGCCTGGAGAAAAGAAATTACATGGTTGAGCAAACAGGGTTTTATAGTTAGCAATAATATGAGGATTATTATTGGACCTGCCAGGTTGATAAAAACGTAGTTAACCAGGAGGAGTGTGTGAACCAAGACTCAAGCCACCCTTTTTGGGCCTCTCTCTCTTGTTGATGCTCTTCAAGGTGTCTTTTAAATTTACTCATAGATTTTATTACAACTCCAGTATGGTCAGCGTAAAAACAACATTCTTCCCTCAAAGCATCACAAAGGCGCCCTTCTCTAACAAAGAGGAGGTCCAACCCTCAACTGTTCTGTAAAACAACTTCAGAGAGAGAGGTTAAAGATTCATGAAAAGCTCTGATGGGGGTTTCTAATATCTTAGTTTTGCTCTATTGCTGCTTCTAATTGGGTCATTTGTTGTGTCCCATGGACAATGGCAGTGGCTCCTGTGCCCACCCGTGCAGCAACTCCTATTCATAATAGGATGGCTAAAGTGAGCGATACATGTTCCCAGTGGAACCGGTTGTATGCCCCCCCCCCATTTGATCTTCAAACGAACCTGCATCATGATAGAGCACTCTGGGAAACATCTGCACCATTTCAAAATTAATCCCATCTGTTGACCATTTCATGAAAACATAAACAATGTTTAAGTGTATAGAATTATGCTGTTGTAGGGACAGACAAGGCAAGGCAACTAAGATAGCACTGAAGACAGGGAAACAGTCCTATTTTGTTGCAACCGGATTCAGAGGGCATTGCTTCTGTTGTAATCAATTAATCCCCTGAAACTCAAGTTTAGGTAGTTTCAGAATTTTGTACCCAGCATATAAGGATGGGGCTCAGAAGTTTACAGTCTGCAGAAGTTCAAAAAAGCAGTATTTGTTTCTGATTTTTCCTCTGTTCTGGGCAAGTTAAATTTTCAAGGACACATGGGAGGGGGAGAGCTTTTTATTCCCTTTCTTATTTTCCCCCTGCCAGCTGTTACAACGGAGCCTATTTGGTAATTTCTTTATCTTAGAAATGTAGCCATTTCTGTGAAGCCCCAGCTGAAGGCCAGAGGCCTTGTTCACATATTTTGTGAAAAACAAGTTAGGGGTTGTCTAGCTTAGAAGTACTGAGTTTTTTAGCCAGTGGCCAAGTAGAACAGGGCAATACAAAAAGATAAAGTTTATCTACATTGAACTCTTTATAGAAACTCTATGCTGAAATTTCTAAATTCAGCCATGGTGAAGACTTCTGGAGAAGGACATTTAAGACTTTTCTGTGGGCCTGGTACAGAGGGGGAATACGGGGAAGGTGGGGCTGAGAGAAGCTCTGAGGATCTGAGAATGAGGAAAAAGAGAGATGTAAAAGAATAATTGGAAAGGGGTTTGGGAATTTCCTAGCAACAAAACTTCAGCAGTAGAACAGGTAGAGCAGAGCAGAAAACGGGAGTGAGTATCCCAAAATTCTGTGAGGGACTTTAAATTTTAGTAACCTGTTTTCAGTGATGACAAAGCAACTTTAATGGCCATTTATGTTACATCTTGGATAAGGGTCTGAGAGCTCTCCTCAGCTCGTTTGAGCTTTGGGTTAGCTGGAAAGAGGACCTGGTGGGACCCGGTGAGGGCACTGACAGGAGAAGAGAGGAATGAGTCGGTGGAGGGGTACCTCAGTACCTGCTACCTCACTAGTGGGCAATTGTCTGAGAACTGGTGGAGGTTTGGGTTTCTGATCTAGTAATTGGAGGGGAGAAATCAGGTTGCTGAGGTGGGAGTGACAGCAGAGAGTCTGGAGCAGAAGGCTGAGGATAAAAATCTATTGGAGAAGCATAGTTCAGGATGTGAGTGAAGGAGGGAAAAGGCTTCCACATAGGGGAATCTCCTTTCACCCTTTTGAGCACTTGCAGAAGTTAAAAAGGTCACGCAAAATTTGAGGATCTAGAGACCCCTCTGGGGGCCATCCTTTTTCTGTTTTCTACTTGGTAATATGGCCAATGCTGTGTACTGAATTTGATGAAGTATTGGGGTTCCATCAGGCAGCCCCTGTATGATCACATCTCCATGAAATACAGAAGAAGTCGGCTTTTCCCCCACACAGCCGTTACTGTTTGTGGCTTTGATAGTTTGCCGGGCAAACATAGTAATCTAGGCTAGCCAACCGCATCTGGCTCGCGTGTCCCTACATCCATAATGTTTGTTTCCATTATCTATGGTACGGAAGAGATTTAATGGTATTTTAGTGGGATTTTCTTCATCAGGGATATCCCAATAAAAAAGACCTATGGCCAGCTGACAAATGTCTGGGTGGAGAGATGGCCACCAGGTCCCTAAGGGGGCTGTATGCGAGATAGATTATACTCTTTTCCAGTAGGATTTGTGATCAGCCATCGCTGCTTAACAGGCTGATGAGGGTTAGGACTACTTGTGGCCAAGGGGAGAGTATATAACCTTATCCACATGGCGAATACACAATTTGAAACTGTTACCAGTCTTTTTCAGTTTCCAGAAAGATTCTGGACAAGGAGCAGGCTTGAGATGAGAGGCATGGATCCAGGAAGTGATTCTGTATACCTTTACCACTGTAGGTGTTATAAGTAGCACCTGGTATGGTCCTTTTCAGCAGGGTTCCAGGGATGACACCTGATGTCATCTTACATACATGAAGTCTCTTATTTGATATGGATGTGGAATCCCCTGGTAAACAGTTTGGTAGGCAGTGGCCAGCTATTTTCACAGGTATCACTGAGTTCTTTCAAGAGCTTTAAGTCTGTCAACCAAGAGGGTGTGAAATGGATCCTTAGGTCTTACAGTTGGGCTTAGGACCCTTACTGGACGAGGGCCACCATAGAGAATTTCTCAGGGGGTAAGGCTACTCAATGAAACAGAAGGATTTTTTCTTGCATGAAACATTGCATAAGTCAGGAGCATAGTCCAATCTTTTATGCTGGTCTCTAAGCTTAATTTCGTTAAGGTCTCTTTAATTGTTCTATTCATTCTTTCTACTTGTCCTGAACTCTGGGGTCTATAAGCACAATATAACTTCCAATTAATCCCCAGGTTCCTGGCTAACCCCTGACTTACCTGGGCCATGAACATCGGTCCATTATCAGATCCTATTACCGGCTTAGGTTCCTCCAATGGTAGAGAGGCTTAGTCAGAAGCAGGGGAATCACTTAGAGTGTGTTGTGTGTTAGGGGACGAGGGCAGTGGATAAGGAGGGGAAGAAGAGTCCAGTGGAGTCAAATCTTGTGACTCAGGGAGAACAGAGGGTGGAGGAGGTGGAAGAGGTGAGGGTTTGAGAGATCATGGGGGAAGGAGTAGGAGCAGAGGCATGGGCAAGGAAAGGCTTCACCCATGGAGGAGGAGATTTGCAGAGGTCGGCAAAGTTAAGATATATGGTTGTTGATCAGGATGGCTATGTGGCCCTGGCTGAAAGACAATATCTCTGACTTTTTAAATTAGTGGGAAGTAGAAAGATATTTCTAGGGGCCATACGACTCCAAAATGGGCCATTCTGAGGCACAGAGAGTCTGCCAGGTCTAGCGTTTTACTAAAAAAAGAAAGATACTGAGCCCTTAAGCGGACTTTGGTTCAGTGATCAAGGGTCAGGGACAGAGGCATTGAAGTGCTCTGTCCCATAATGAAAGGTACACAAACAGTAAAAGCAAAGACACATGACACAGATAAGACAAGACCATAAAGACAGGCAATGGACATCCAACACTGAGACCAGGAATGCGTAGCCGGCAAAACCCGATAGGATGGCAATACCTAATCTAAAACAAAATATCACTGAGTCGATGAAGCAATTGTTCCTTCATTCTCCGAGTCCTCTGCAGGGTCCCCCAGGGAGGTGCCCTATGTCTCTGTGACACGTCTCTCAGCCACCGTCGGAGAGACCCCAGGCTCTTCATCGCCAGCAATTTTGCCAAGCCCTAACATGACACCTGAAACCAGAAAGAGGCGCCTTACTTGCTCCGAGAGGAGCCCGTTGGGGGTCTCTCATCCGCCACTGCCAGAACTCGGTGGAACCTCAATATGTAAATGTCAGGCTAGTGTCGGAAGAAGAGACTACCAAGAGACTGTCTCATGCAACAGCAAAGGGTTTTTTTTGGGTCCAGCTTGCTGCGGCTCACAGCTAACTTAAATAGATCAGAGAGCTCTGAGAACAGCTTATGCAGAGCTTACATACATTTCTTGGAGAGGGAAGGGAGGGAAGTTTACTGATGTGTAAGGGTGAGTGGGCAGTTCGCGTGACACCGAGTGAGGTAGTACATTCTGCAGTTTGGCAGTTGGGAACAGTACATTCTAGAACAAGATTAGCAAACATTTCTCAAGATTTCAACAGTGTTTTGTTAAGCATACAGAAAAACAGGAAATTACAAGTACCTAATTTATTAACCTTTCACTACCGACTATCCCTTTTTGACTGGATGTTCCTTCTACATTAATTCATGCAAGGTACAAGGACCTATGCCATTGTATATCGATTTATCTGAGACATCTCTGCAGAACGTAATTCAATGCTGCGTATCCCAATCAAGGGCCCAATGCCCTTCTGGCCTTCAAATCATACTTAGATTTCTTTTTTCATACATATATTACACCTATATATTCTTATACACATAGCAAGTTCCCAATACCATTATTCATCCAGCACAATGATTTCTAACCCAAATCAAACATGTTTTTAACCATAATCATACACTGTTCCCTCAATCTAACTTTATAGAAGAGCAGGGAAAGAGTTGATTTTACAATAAAGAAATGTAGGGAAACTTCCACCTGCTGAGAACCTCAAAGGCCCATGCAGAAATGATCCCTGGAGAAGATGTAGGCAGCTATGAAGGACCTGAGAGAGCAAAAGTCATCTTCCATGGCAAACAACCCGGTCAGGATAAAAGGTTGTGTCTGAATCAGATTCTCTTCTTAATGTAGAGAACGTGGACCAAAACAGGCCTGTGTGGAGATCTATTCCTGGGTGCCTATGGTTGATATACCATTCTAACTTGTGAAAGTGTCACAGGAAGTAGGGGCAGCCTCAATCTCATGGGACCCTTGGAAGCAACAGTTAAGACAAAGTGGTTGCCAAGACAGGGACCTCATTCAGTTCAGGAAGGAAATGACCTCACCTCACTTCCTTGGTGATGGAACTTTCTGAACTTTGGATCCAGGAAGCCAGGCACACAGAGCCAGTCCCAGTCCCCATCCCTGTGGTCTCACTTATTTGAATTTACCAAGGACAGTCAGTCTTTCTTGGTACCTTCAGACGTGAGAAGAACAAATGCCAGGAAAGCTCGGAAGCATTGCTTTTCTTGAGAAAGCAGTTAGTGGCTCACCGTTGGCTCCTGAGAAGTTCACAGAGTTTGCCAAGGAGACCAGATCTGAGACAGGACAGGCTATTTTGGGGGAACATATTATGGCCTACAAGTCAGAGGACACTCCGGATAGTCAAAGACCTACTTGGGGGAAGAAGGTGCCTTTGTGGGTGTGGTTGTGGGTTTGTGGTTTTGTCTCATTTTCTGAGAATAGGTAGGAAAGTCAGTTTGTTTCGTTGGAAGTGGACTGTTTCTAGTAAGTCGTTTAACATGGCGAGTGTTTCTCTGTCTGTGTATCTCACTGTGTCCGTGGTTGTAGACATTAGAAAAGAGAATTCATGAATGGATGTGTCTTGTCTAGTAGAAAGCTTCTCAGCATTCATATTGCACCATTTATGAATGGACTGTAGCTTGCCTTATTGATGTGCAACACCTGCTATCTTCCTAAGTTCCTGTTTTCTTACTGAATTCCGGCCAATCTCAAGAATAGGCCTATGGTTTTGTGTCCAAGATATTTACCACCTCAAAGCTCTGTGACATAACAATGTACTGGATAGCTGTAGGGAATGGGGAGCATCTCAGAAAACTCAGATATCAGTGTGACCAGGAAAGTCTCAGTGGAGAAACCCTGCTTTGGGCCTTTTGCTTACCAATTGTTCTGTTGCCCTGAATGTCAGGAAGGTCTTTGCCTCTGGCCACCCCTTTTTGAAGCCTGAAGAAAACAGTTTTCAAATGGAAATGATTGGGCATACCTGTGGCTCTTTTCTTAAGTGCTTTGAAAAGGGATGTGTCTGAATCAGCCCCCTGGCCCTGTGTGTGGCTGTGACTTAGATTCTCAGCACCTGATGGATCTAAAGAAAGTTCCCATGTTTGCATCCAAATGAAAAATGGCCAAAAGAGCAGTCATTGGGATGAAGCCTCTTGACTTCCTCTGTAAGGTTCCTGAACTCCATCAAGTGAAAATAGGGATCCTTTGGGTCAAATGAGTTCTTCAAAACCTGCAGAGGCTAGCCCATAGGTGTTTGGTTTTATCATGACTAAAATTCACATAAAGAATCTAAACCCCACAGTCAGTAGGCCTCAAATTGGAGAATTGGAGCGGTATTAATGGCAGGCCTATTTGATCACTCCTGGTTCACAGGATGGGTGTCCAGGCCACCTTGACTTTAGGCAAATGAGGGTCAAAGGAGCTTATTTTGGACACTGTCTTTGTCTGCGCCCCTCATTTAAACATCCAGCCAAATTATGATGAGTGTCAATATGGAAGAAGATGAGGGCCATATGGGAGTGTTCTTGTTTTAATTGTGGTAATTTGTGTGGTAGTTGGAAGAGATGACTGGGATCACCTTTGCTTGAACTCTGGTGTGATTCCCCTTAAAGAATGAGTTCTGGATCTGACCTCAGAGAAGTATTGCCGTGAATTCTCTTGGGATTTTACTAGGCCACGCGTGAGAATCGCCTTTGGAAACTGAGATCTAGGCCCAGGATGGCTTTCCATGGAGCTCGGGGATTCTGAGCCAGGATATCACATGATTTACTTCTTGAAGACTTGGCAGCCCTAGTTGAGAGTCCAAACACATATGGATCTCACATTGTAGACCACGATGTGTCTGGATTCATGTGACCTTTTTGCCAGTCTTTTGGAAGGCTTTTCTGTGAGTGTTCTCCAGAGCTTTCATTGAAATGAGCTTCCTCACCATTTAATGGTTCCTGAATTAATTGAAACCCACAGTGCCTCTAACTTCATTTTTGAAATATGACTAGATTAATACCATGAAATTTCTGAAATTCCCATGACCAGGTGGCACTGGATAAACTTTGGATTTCCTTTTGCTGATCATGAGTGTACCAAAGAGTGCCTTGATTGACTGGGTTTCGTGAAAATGGTGTAGAACAGAGATGCCAGTAATTTGGAGCCTGCTGAGTAGTGGGCGTAGAGAAGTGGACTGTAGGTGTGTAAATAAATATTTTTGGTAGGACCACCTGGATCTTCCATTGGCTTTGAAACACTTGCGACTGACATGGTGCAGGCAGCAGACCTTTATATGTAAAGGCATCTTGTCATATGGAGAGGTTTCAGGGCAATGTTCAGAATCAGGTTGCTATAGTCAAGGGGAAAGCTATGTAGGATAGAAGCCTGGTTCGTACATTCTCTTCACGACCCTGACCAACCACACATGACAGAACTCCTCCAGCATTTTTATCCCAGTTGAACTCCTTGTATTTCGTGAAGCAAGTACCAAACTCCCAGTGCAGCAGTAAGAAACACCCTGGAAAGTGGAGGATCACCAAATGGCTTCACAGTCCACATGGGAGACACTTCAGCCCAGTGGCCTCAGTTTACCTACAAAGAGAGAATTCAGCACCGCTGCCTCATGATCATTGGAAAATAAGAAACCATGTTCTCCAGGTAACATAGATGCAGACCCAGATTTCATGGTGTCACTACAAACGAAGCTAAATCTCCTGACAATTACATATATTTCTTGTTCCCAACCTCAGAGGAAGTTTCTCAAGAAGTCTTTAGGCCAGCACAGCTCCATATTTCTGGATTGTTTACCCTCTCCCTTACTTTTGGAAACTGTTCTACCACCTCCAGTGTTGTGAACTCCTGAGCATTTTCCATTCCACATAAATTCACAGATTTTCTAACTCCTCTCCTCTAATT
The DNA here is from genome assembly GCF_048772815.1 of Callospermophilus lateralis. NCBI lineage: Eukaryota > Metazoa > Chordata > Mammalia > Rodentia > Sciuridae > Callospermophilus > Callospermophilus lateralis. The sequence goes on from NW_027513165.1 coordinate 1,539,264, forward strand.
GTGTCTTACTTTTAGCGATGGTTATGTTAAGGCATTGTTCTGGATGAGAGAGGGAAGATTTATGTGTATCACATTTTTGCATACACATTAGATTAATTTTCCTTTTTTTCCATTTGAAATACTGAATCCCTGACACTAACCCATACCCTACTTTCTCTCCATGATATTAATCCTAATATCATGGAGAGAAAGAAACCTAACCGAATAGAAATACAGGCCTTTCATAGGAAGCATGGTGTATACTTCTATTTGCCTTCTGCATTATCAAGAGTATGTGTTTTAAATCTAGTCAACTTTTCATTGTAATATTTCTCCATGATTTTTTAAAATTATCACATATATAAATTCCTGTCTCCCTTTCTCTGTATCCTATTCAGCACATGTATTTTTTTATGCATATATATAATATCCTACCTGGTATCACACGGACATTCTTTTGAGCTCCCTGACTTTGGAATATAAAATTGTGAGAACAGATGACTCTCCCTAAATAATGATGGAACTGAAAATTCAACCTATGGGTGAGCTTCCTAGTGAAAAACACTATACATAAATCCATGTTCAGTAAAATGAATATTTTTGGATATGTGGATGAATTATATTTCATGATGAATTTCGATTGGCATATATATTGCTAAATATTAATGTGTGTGTGTGTGTGTATGTGTGCATGTGTGTGTGTGTGTGTGTTTGTGTATTTTTTTTAAATCTGGAAAAAATATATATGTGTATATTATATATATGTATATATATATATATTTTTTTTTTCTCCAGATTTTAAAAAAATATGAAAAATATGTGTCTTATTATACACTCCCTAAATTCATTTATATTCATGTATGTGGGTTCAAATTCCAATCTTTACAAGATTATTTTCAGCAATATTTATATTCCTGTAATACATATTTGTTTCCTACTACTGAAAACTAAGTTCAGTAGGTGGTGCATACAAATCCTAATATTTCTACAGTACCTGACCCAGTTTAACATCAATGCAAGTAGATTGCTTTGGGACATGATGTGTATTTTGAAGTTCATTTTTATTCAACACTGGTATATTACTATTTTATCTGTTTATGGACATCATAGGATATATTTTTTCATCCACAACTTCACAAAATTATAGGCATTTGGTTCACATTCATTTACTTACTACTTAAGAACACATGTATTCCTCCATGTTTCTTTACTGGTCTTTTCACTAGACTTCTTTCTAAACACATTATTTTTGATTCCATAATCATTTTTGAAGCAATACTCACCCTTCACGATAAACCGTAACCCTAATATTACCATTACATATATAACTGGTTGGAATGATTGTATATATATCAATATAAGATTTCCAATATATTTTCAGATGCAAACTCAATCAATTATTTAAAGTTGGAACTAGTTATATACTTTATCACAATATGGTCTATTCATGCAACATCTCAATAATCATCAACACAAGGTACACCTATTTGTATCACCAGTACTAATTTATAAGTTTCCAGAATATTACTCCCCATAATGGTGGAAGAAATACTCATGTCACCTTATCTACATATACAATTTATCACGGTAGTATTCTGGACACAAAATTCAAAGGTCACACATATGATTGTACCAAAGCCTAAATGGAAAGTGACCATGGATTACTAAAAACATCCATATCCAGGGTGCCTAATGCTCTCAAATGTCAATCCTATTGATTACTACATATTTGTTTCTTCCTAAGATTATATATTCAACCTCAAGCCTGCTGAAAATGTCTAATCCTATCACTCACTTTATACTTTGCCTGATTTCCTAATCTTTCTATTGATATCTGCTTTCCTACATATTTTTCCCACTTCATCATTGTGACTGTCTCTTCACATGTGCTGACATTTACATTCACTCTCTAACTGAAACCCTATTGCTAAAGAACTTTTGGTCCAACTCCTAGAGTCACTCTTCTTCCTAAACCTACTGACTATCTTCCTAATCCTACAGACTATCCCTTTTTTACTGGATGTTCTCTTCTACATTCAATCATCCGAGGTACACGGTCTTATGCCATTGTATATCGATTTATCTGAGACCTCGGTGCAGAACATAATTCAAGCTAAGTATACCAATCAAGGGTTCTGTTGCCCTGAATGTCAGGAAGGTCTTTGCCTCAGGCCACCCCTTTGTGAAGCCTGAAGAAAAAATTTTCAAATGGAAATAAATGGACATCACCTGTGGCTCTTTGCTTAATTGCTTTGGAAAGGGATTTGTCTGAATCTGCCTCTTGGCCCTGTGTGAGGCTGTGGCTTAGATTCTCAGCACCTAATGGATCTAAAGAAAGATCCCATGTGTGCATTCAAAACCAAAATGGCAAAAAGAGCAGTCATTGTGGATGAAGATTCTTGCCTTTCTCTGTTAGGTTCCTGACCCCCTTCAAGTGAGAATAGGGATCCTCTTTGTCAAATGAATTCTTCAATGCTCTGCAGATATGCTTGGGTTTTCTCATGACTCCAAATCACATAAAAAATCTATACCTGACATTCAGTAAGCCTCAAATTATAGAAACAGAGCGGAATTAATGGCAGGCCTTTTTGATCACTCCTGGTTTACAGGAAGGGTGTCCAGGCCACCCTGACTTTAGGGAAATTAGAGGCAAGGGAGCTTATTCTGGAAACTGTCTTTGGTTGCGACCCTCATGAAAACTTCCATCCAGAACTTTTGATGAGGGTCTTTATGGACGAAGATGAGGGCCATGTGGGAGTTTTTTTGTTCTAATTGTGGTCATTTGTGTGGGGGTTGGAAGAGATGACTTGGTCCACCTGGCCTTGAACTCTGGTGTGATTTCCCTTAAAGCCTGAGTTCTGGAACGTACCTCATAGAAGTATTGAAATGAATTGTGTTGGTTTTTAGGAGGCCACGCATGAATGTCACCCTTTGAAACTGAGATCTAGGCCCAAGGTGGCTTTCCACAGTGCAATGGGAATCTCAGCCAGGAAATCACATGATTTTATTCTGAAAGACTTTGCAGCCATTGTTGGCCCTCGGAAGCAAGAAGGAGTGGCCATACTCATATCGATTAAAATCAACTTAAAACCTAAGTTAATCAAAAGTGATAAAGAAGGACACTATATACTGTTAAAAGGCACCATTAACCAACAAGACATAACAATTATCAATTTGTATGCATCAAACAATGGTGGTGCAAAGTCATAAAACAAACTCTCCTCAACTTCAAGAGTCATATAGGCTATAACACAATAATTACGGGTGACTTCAGCACACAACTCTCGCCATTGGACAGATCCTCTAGAGAAAATCTGAATTAAGAAACTATAGAACTTAATAGCACAATCAATAACCTAGACTTAACCAACATATATAGAATATATCAAACATCATAAAGTGGATACATGTTCTTCTCAGCAGCACATTGATCCTACTCAAATATAGACCATATATTATGCTATATGGAAACTCTTACTAAATATAAAAGTATGGAGATAATACCATGCACCATATCTGATCATAATGGAATGAAACTTGAAATTAATGATTGAAGAAGGAAGAAAAAATTCTACATCACATGGAAAATGAACAATATGTTACTGAATGATCAGTGGGTTACAGAAGACATAAAGGAGGAGATAAAAAAATTTCTTAGAGACAAATGACAATACAGACAAAACATACCGGATTCTATGGAAAACAATGAAAGCAGTTTTAAGAGGGAAATTCATTTCTTGGAATTCTTTCCTCAAAAAAAAAAAAAAAAGAAAAAAACAACAAATAAATGATCTCACACTACATCTCAAAAACCTAGAAAAAAAAAGCAAAACAGCAAATGTAGTAGAAGACAAGAAATAATTAAAATTAGAGGAGAAATCAACAAAATTGAAACAAAAAAATTGAAAAAATAAAAGTTGGTTCTTTGAAAATAAATTAAATCGACAGGGCCTTAGCCATGCTAATGAAGAGAAGTAGAGAGAGAACTCAAATTACTAACATGGGATAAAAAAGGCAACATCACAACAGACACTACAGAAATTCAGATGATAATTAGAAAGTATTTTGAAACCCCATATTCCAATAAAACAGAAGATAATGAAGATATTGATAAATTTCTTATGTCATATGATCTGCCAAGTTTGACTCCGGAAGACTCACACAATTTAAATAGACCAATAACAAAGGAAGAAATAGAAGAAACCTTCAAAAGACTACCAACTAAAAAAAGCCCTGGACCAGATGGTTATACAGCAGAGTTCTACAAAACGTTCAAAGATGAATTAATACCAATACTTTTCAAGCTATTTCAAAAAATAGAAAAAGAAGGAGTTCTTCCAAATTCATTCTATGAGGCCAACATCACCCTGATCCCAAAACCAGACAAAGACACTTCAAAGAAAGAAAACTTCAGACCAATATCTCTAATAAACTTGGATGCAAAAATTCTAAATAAAATCCTGGCAAATAAAAAACAAAAGCATATAAAAAAATTGTGCTTCATGATCAAGAGGGATTCATCCCAGGGATGCAAGGCTGGTTCAATATACGGAAATCAATAAATGTAATCCATCACATCAATAGACTTAAAGAGAAGAACCATATGATCATCTCGATAGATGCAAAAAAAAAGCATTCTACAAAGCACAGCATCCCTTTTTGTTTAAAACTCTATAAAAACTAGGAATAACAGGAACTTACCTCAACATGGTAATAGCTATATATGCTAAACCTCAGGCTAGCATCATCCTAAATGGAGAAAAACTGAAGGCATTCCCTCTAAAATTTGCAACAAGACATGGATGCCCTCTATCACCACTTCTATTTAATTTAGTTCTTGAAATACTATCCAGAGCAATGATACAGACAAAGGAAATTAAAGGCATAAAAATAGGAAAAGAAGAACTTAAATTATCGCTATTTGTGGATGACATGATAATATATTTAACAGACCCAAAAGGGTCTACAAAGAAACTGCTAGAGTTAATAAATGAATTCAGCAAATTGGCAGGATATAAAATCAACACGCATAAATCAAAGGCATTCCTGTATATCAGCAACAAATCTTCTGAAATGGAAATGAGGAAAACCACTCCATTTACAGTATACTCAAAGAAAATAAAAAACTTTTGAATCAACCTAACCAAAGAGGTGAAAGATTTATACAATGAAAACTACAGAACCCTAAAGGGAGAGAAAGAAGAAGATGTTAGAGGATGGAAAAATATGCCCTGTACATGGATAGGCAGAAATAACATCATCAAAATGGCGATATTACCCAAAGTTCTCTACAGGTTTAATGCAATGCCAATCAAAAACCCAATGGCATTTCTTGTAGAAATAGATAAAGTAATCATGAATTTCATATGGAACAACAAAAGACCCAGAATAGCCAAAGCAATTCTAAGCAGGAAGTGTGAATCCAGAGTTCAAACTGTACTACAAAGCAATAGTAACAAAAACAGTGTGGTACTGGTATCAAAACAGGCAAATGGACCAATGGTACAGAATAGAGGACACAGAGACATATCCACAAAATTACAACTTTCTTATATTTGAAAAGGGGCCTAAAAGCATGCAATGTAAGAAGGATAGCATCTTCAACAAATGGTGCAGGGACAATTGGAAATTCATATGCAACAAAATGAAACGGAATCCCTTTCTCTCACAATGCATAAAAGTTAACTCAAAATGGATCAAGGAGCCAGATATAAAATCAGAGACACTGCATCTGATAGAAGAAAAAGTTGGCTACGATGTACATACTGTGGGGTTGGGCTCCAAATTCCTTAATAGGACACCCATAGCCCAAGAGTTCATAAAAAGAATAAACAAATGGGACTTACTTAATCTAAAAAAGTTTTTTCTCAGCAAGAGAAACAATAAGAGAGTTAAATAGAGAGCCTACATCCTGGGAACAAATTTTTACCCCTTACACTTCAGATAGAGCCCTAATATCTAGAATATACAAAGAACTCAAAACAATTAAACAATGAGATAACAAATAACCCAATCAACAATGGGCCAAGGATCTTAACAGACACTTCACAGAGGAGGACATACAATCAATCAACAAGTACATGAAAAAATGCTCACCATCTGTAGCAGTCAGAGAAATGCAATCAAAACCACCCTAAGATACCATCTCACTCCAGTAAGATTGGCAGCCATTATGAAGTCGAACAACAATAAGTGTTGGTGAGGATGTGGGGTAAAGGGTACACTTGTACACTGCTTGTGGGCCTGAAAATTGGAGAGTCCAATATGGAAAGCAGTATGGAGATTCCTGGGAAAGCTGGGAATGGAACCACCATTTGACCGAGATATCGCCCTTCTCAGACTCTTCCCTGAGGATCTTAATAGAGAGCAGTATAAGGATACTGCCACATCGATGATCATAGCGGCACAATTCACAATAACTAGACTGTGGAACCAAACTAGATGCCCTTCAATAGACGAATGGATAATAAAAATGTGGCATCTATACACAATGGAGTATTACACAGCACTGAAAATGACAAAATCATAGAATTTGCAGGGAAATTAATGGCATTAGAATAGATTATGCTAAGCGAAGCTATCCAATCCTTAAAAAACAAATGCCAAATGTTTCCTTTTATATAGAGAGAGCAAATAAGAACAGAACAGGGAGGAAGAACATGAGAAAAATATTAAAACTAAACAGAGATGAGTGGGGGGAGAGAAAGGGAGAGAGAAGGAAAATTATATGGAAATGGTAGGAGACTACTCAATGTTACACAAAATTACATATAAGAGGTTGTGAGGCTAAAGAGGGGAAAACAAGGGAGAGAATTAAACAACAGCAGATGAGGTAGAGAGGGAAGATGGGAGGGGAGGGGGAATAGTAGGGGATAGGAAAGGTAGCAGAATTCAACAATAACTAGTATGCTATTATGTAAAAATGTGAGTGTGTAACTGATGTGATTCTGTGATTTGTATTTGGGGTAAAAATGGGAGTTCATAACCCAATTAAGTCAAATGTATGAAAGATGATATATCATGAGCTTTATAATGTTTTGAACAACCAAAAAAAAGAATTGAATTTCCAATATTTGAGTCATATAACAACTTTATTTTTTAATAAAATTGTCTTTTATTTGTTATCTTACTTGCTGGTATCTGCCTTTCAGTTTTAAACAACTATGTGCTTTAGCCATTCATCCATGTAGTATGTAACAGAAAATTTTGAGTGTCTCCATATAACCAGATTGGAAAGGCATCAAGGTTTCCTTCACAAACAAGGTGAAGGCTTTGCCATTAGAAATTTAATATTCTGCAAAACAATTTTTTTTAACTTTCCAATTAAATTTCCAAAAAAATTCAGAAAAAAAAGAATCTAAACCCCACAGTAAGAAGGCCTCAAAGTGGAGAAGTGGAGCATTTACGGCAGGCCTATTTGATCACTGCTGGTTCACAGGAAGCGTGTCCAATCAACCCTGATGTTAGGCAAATGAGGGGCAAGGGAGCTTATTTTGGGCACTGGTTTGGATGTGCCCCTCATTGAAAACTCCATCCAGAGGTTATGATGTGTTTTTATATGGAAGAAGATGAGGGCCATGTGGGAGTGTTTTGGTTTTAATTGTGGTCATTTGTGTGGTAGTTGGAAGAGATGACTGGGTCCACCTGGGCTTGAACTCTGGTGTGATTCCCCTTAGAGAATGAGATTTGGAACTGACTTGAGAGAAGTATTGCCATGAATGTTGTTGGGATTTCAGGAGGCCACGCATGAGAGTCGCCCTTGGAAACTGAGATCTTGGCCCAGAGAGGCTTTCCAGAGAGCACTGGGAATCTCAGCTAGGATATCACAGGTTTTATTCTGAAAGACCTGGCAGCCATAGTTGAGAGTCAAAACACACATGGACCCCACATTGGAGACCTCAATGGGCCTGGCTTCATGTGACAATTTGGCCACTCTTTGGGAAGCCTTGCCTGTGAGAGATCTCCAGATCCTTCATTAAAATGAGCTTCCTCAACATTTAATGGATCCTGAATGAATTGAAACCCACAGTACCAACAACTTCATCTGTGAAAAATAGTTAGATAAATACCATGAATTTTTACAAATTCTCATGACCAGGTGGCACTGGAGAACCTTTGGATGTCCTGTTGCTGATCATGAGTATACCAGACAGTGCCTTGATTGACTAGGTATCATGAAAATGGTGTAGAACAGAGATGCCAGTAAGTTGGAGCCTGATGTGTAGTGGGCCTAGAGCAGTGGTGTGCAGGTGTGTGATAAAACATCTGTGGTGGGGCCTGTGGATCTGCCATTGACTTTCAAATGCCTTGACACAGACACGGTGGAGCCAGCAGACCCTTCTATATAAAGGCATCTTGTTATATGGAGATTTTTCACGGCAATGTTTAGAATCAGGTTGCTATGGTCAAGGGGCAAGCTATGTGGGATAGAAGCCTAGTTGGTGCATTCTCATGCAGACACTGACCCACCACACGTGACAGAACTCCCTCCAGCACTGTGTCCCACTTGAACTCCTTGTATTTCGTGAAGCAAATACCAAACTCCCAGTGCAGCAGCAAGAAACACAATGAAAAGTCGAGGATGACCAAATGGCTTCACAGTCCACATGGGGTGACACTTAGCCCCCGTGGCCACAATTTAGCTACAAAGAGAGAATTTAGCACTGCTGCCTCATGTTCATTGGAAAATAAGAAACCATGTCCTCCTGGTCACATAGATGCAGACCTAGCTTTGATGGTCTCACTACATCGGAAGTTAAAGCTCCTGAAAACAACATATATTTCAAGTGCCCAAGCTCAGAGGCAATTTCTCAAGAAGTGTTTAGCCCAGCAGATCTCCATGTTTGTGGAGTGTTTACCATGTCACTTACTTTTGGAAACTGCTCTATCAACTCCAAGGTTGTGAACTCCTGAGCATTTTCCATTCTAAATATATATTCACAGATTTTCTAACTCTTCTCCTCTAATTCTGACTTACTTGGGGCAAAAGGAATGTCAAGTCATTGTTCTGGATGAGAGAGGGAAGATTGTTTTGTAGCACATATTTGCATACACATTGGATTCATTTTCCAATTTTCTGTTTGAAATACTGAATCCCTGACACTAACCCATACCCTACTAAACTCTGACTACTAATCCTAATATAATGGAGAAAAATAACCCAAACAGAATAGGAATACAAGCATTTCAGAAGAAGCATGGTGTATAGTTGGAATTACCTTTTGCATGATATAAGGTAGGAGTTATAAATCTAGTCAATTATTTGTTGAAATAATTTTCCATGTGTTTTTAAAGTTAAGAAAAATGTGAATTCCTGTCTCCCTTTCTCTGTAGCCTATTAAGCAAATGTATTTTTATATGCACAAATAGAATCCTACCTGGTTTCACATATACATTCTTGTGAGGTGGCTGACTTGGCAGATACAAATTGTGAGAAGAGATCACTCCTCCTAAACGCTGTTTTAACTGAAAATTCAACCCATGGGTGAGCTTCCTAGATGAACAACACTATTCAAATATTCATGTTCAATAAAGTCAATATTTTGGGATATGCGGATGAGTTATTTTTCATGATGAATTTCAATTGGCATATATATTGCTACATTATAATGTGTGTGTTTGTGTGTCTATATATACATTATATATATATATATTCTCCAGATTTACCAAAATATGAAATATATGTGTCTTCTTATACACCGCCTGAATTCATTCATATTCATATATGTGGATTTATAATCAACTTTTAACAAGTTTATTCTCAGAAATATACATCCACTGAAATAAATATTTGTTTCCTAGTACTGAAAACTAACTTCAGGGAAGGGTGCTTACAAATCCTAATATTTCTACAGTAACTGACCAAGTTTAACATCAATGCAAGTATATTCCTATTGGATATGATGTGTTTATTAAAGTTCATTTTAATCAAACCTGGTACGTTATTATTTCTTCAGTTTATAGACATCATAAATTATATCCTTTCATTCACAAGTTCACAAATTTATAAACATTTGGTTCACTTTCAATCACTTCCTCCTTCAGAACACTTATATTTCTCCATGTTTCTTGACTGGTCTTTTCACTAGACTTCTTTCTAAAGACATTATTTTCGATTCCATAATCATTTTTGAAGCAAAACTCACACACTATTTATGATAAACGGTAACCCTAATATAACCATTAGATATATAAGTGGTTGGAATGAATGTATGTATATCAATAAATGATTTCCTCTATTTTTTCAGATATCAATACAATCCATTATTTAAATTTGGAACCAGTCATATAATTTATTCACAGTATGGTCTATTAATGCATCATCTCTATATTCATCAACACAGGGTAAGCCGATTAGTATCCCCAGTACTAATTTATATCTTTTCAAAATATTTCCCCCAGAAATGGTGGAAGAAATCCTCATGTCACCTGATCTTCATATACATATTATCACAGTAATATTCTGGACACAAAATGCGAAGGTCACCCTTATGATTGTACCAAAGCCTCAATGGAATATGAACATGGATTACTAAATATATCCATGTCCAGTTTGCCTAATGCTCTCAAATGTCAATCTTATTGGTGACTACAAATTGGTTTCTTCTTAAGATTATGTATTCAACCTCAACCCTGTTGAAAATGTCTAATCCTATCACGTTATACTTTGCCTGATTTCCTAATGTCTCTATTGATGTCTGCTTTCCTACATATTTTCCCCAGTTCATCATTGTGCCTGACTCTTCACATATGGTGTCATTTATATTCACTCTCTAACCAAAACCCTATTGCTAAAGAACATTTGGTCCAAATCCTAGACTCACTCTTCCTTCTAAACCTACTGACTATCTTCCTAATCCTACACACAATCCCTTTTTGACTGGATGATCTCTTCTACATTTAATCATCTGAGGTACAGGGTCTTATGCCATTGTATATCAATTTAACTGAGACCTCGGTGCAAAACATAACTCAAGCTAAGGATCCCAATCAAGGGTCCAAATCCTTCTGGGCTTCAAATATTACCTAGATTTCTGTTTTCATACTTATGTTCTACCTCTATATTCTTATAAATATCGCTGGTTCCCAATACCATTATTCATCCAGCAGAATGATTTCCAACCCAAATCGAACATGCTATTAATCCTAACCATACAATGTTCTCTCAATCTCACTTTACAGAAGAGCAGGGACAAAGTTGGTATTACAATACAGGAAGTTAGGAGATCTTCCAACTGCTGAGTACCTCAAAATCCATGCAGAAATGATCCCTGGAGAAGATGCAGGCAGCTATGAAGGACCTGAGAGAACAAAAGTCATATTCCATGCAAAAAACATGGTCAGGATGAAAAGATGTGTCTGAGTCAGCCTCTCTATTCTTAATGTAGGGAAGATGGACCAAACCAGGCCTGTGTGGAGAGCTGTTCCCAGGTGAGTATGGTTTCTATACCATTCTAACATGAGAAAGTATCACAGGAAGTAGGGCAGCCTCCATGTCAGGAGACAATAGGAAGAAACTGTTAGGACAAAGTGGTGGCCAAGACAGTGACCTCATTCATTTTCTGAAGGTAGTGACCTCACCTCACTTCCTTGGTGATGGAGCTCTCTGAATTTTGTGATCCAGGAAGCAAGGCACCATGAGCCAGTCCCAGTCCCAGTCGCAGTGGGCTCATTTCTTTGGATTTTCCAGGAACAGAGTCAGTCTTTCTTGGTACCTACTAATGTAAGGGTTGCCAAATACCAAGAAAGCTCTGAAGAGGGGTCTTTCCTGAGAGGATAGGAATTGGCTCACCACTGCGTCCTTACAACTTCACAGATTTGACCAAGGAGACCAGATCTGAGACAGAAAGGCCATTTCTGGGGAACATTGTATGTCCTACCAGTCAGAGGACATTCCAGATAGTCACAGATCTACTTGGAAGAAGGAGGTGCATTAGTGGGTGTTGGTTTGTGTTTCTGGTTTTTTCACATGATCTGAGAATAGGTAAAAAAGGAAGTTTGTTTGGTTTGGAGTGGACTGTTTCTAGTAAGTCATTTGACAAGGAGACTGTTTCTGTGTCTGTGTATCCCATTGTGTTTTTCTTTGTAGATATTAGAAAAGAAAATAGCTCATTGCGTGTGTCCTGTCTAGTAGAAAACTTCCCAGTATGCATCCTTCCCAATTAATGAATGGACTAAGGCTTGCCTTATCCATGGGCAACACCTGCTATCTACCTAAGTTCTCATTTTTTTCCTGAATTCTGGCCACTCTCAAGATTAGTATCATGTATTTTTGTACAAGATACGTACCACCTCCTAGCTCTGTGACATGGCCATGTACTGGATAGCTGAAGAGAATGGCGAGCATCTCAGAAAACTCACATATCAGAGTAACCAGGAAAGTCTCCTAGGAGAAACCCTGCTTGGGGGCTTTTGATTACCTATTGTTCTGTTTCTCTGAATGTCAGAAAGGTCTTTGCCTCAGGCCAAACCTTAGTGAAGCCTGAAGAAAAGAGTTTTCAAATGGAAATGAATGGGAATCACCTGTGGCTTTTTACTTTATTGCTTTGGAAAAAGATTTGTCTGAATCAGCCTCTTGGCCCTGTGTGAGCCTGTGGTTTAGATTTTCAGCACCTGATGGGTCTAGAGAAAGATTCCATGTGGGCATTCAAAACCAAAATGGAAAAAAGATCAGTCATTTTGGATGAAGCCTCTCGCCTTCCTCTGTAATATTTCTGACCTCCATCAAGTGAGAATAGGGATCATTTGTGTCAAATGAGTTCTTCAAAGCCCTGCAGAGGCTGGACAATAGGTGCTTGCGTTTTCTCATGACTCCAATTCACACAAAGAATCTATACCCCACAGTCAGTAGGCCTCAAATTTGAGAAGTGGAGCAGTATTAACAGCAGTCCTATATGATCACTTCTGTTTCACAGGAATGTTGTCCAGGCCACCCTGAATTTAGGCAAATGAGGGGCAAGGGAGATTATTTTTGACACTGTCTTTGGCTGTGCCCCTCATGGAAACCTCCAGCTAGAGTTTATGATTAGTGTCTATATAAAAGAAGAAGAGGGCCCTGTGGGAGTGTTTTGGTTTTAATTGTCATCATTTGTGTGGCAATTTGAAGAGATGCCTGGGTCCACCTGGGCTTGAACTCTGTTGTGATTCCCCTTAGAGACTGAGTTGTGTAACTGAACTCAGAGAAGTATTGCCATGAATTGTGTTGGGATTTTTGGAGGCCACGCATGAGATTCACCATTGGAAACTGAGATCTAGGCCCAGGGTGACTTTCCACAGAGCACTGGGAATCTCAGCCAGGATATCACAAGATTTTATTTTGAAAGATTGTCAGCCATAGTTGAGAGTCAAAACACACATGGAATTCACATTGTAGACCTCAATGGGCCTGGCTTCATGTGACATTTTGCCCACTCTTTGGGAAACCTTGCCTGTGAAAGTTCTCCAGAGCTTTCATTAAAATGAGATTCCTCACCTTTTAATGGTTCCTGTATAAATTAAATCCCACAGTGCCTCCAACTTCATTATTGAAAAATATCTAGATAAATACCATGAATTTTTTGAAATTACTATGACCAGGTTGCACTGGAGAACCTCTGAATGTCCTGTTCCTGATCATGATTGTACCAGACAGTGCCTTGATTGACTGGGTTTCATGAAAAAAGTGTAGAACATAGATGCCAGAAAGTTGGAGCCTGTAGACTAGTGGGCCTAGAGCAGAGGAGTGTAGGTGTGTGAAAAAAACATTTGTGGTGGGGCCACGTGGATCTGCCATTGGCTTAGAAAGACTTGTGACTGACATGGTACAGCCAGTACACCCTTCTATGTAAGGGCATCTTGTTATATGGAGAGAATTCCTGCCAAAGGTCAGAATCAGGCTGCTTTTGTCAAGTTGAAAAGCTATGTGGGATTGAAGCCTCACTGGTGCATTTTACTAACCCACCACACGTGAGAGTACATCCTCCAGCACTGTGTCCCAGTAGAACTCCTTGTATTTCGTGAAGCCAATACCAAACTCACAGTGCAGCAGTAAAAAACATCACAAAAGTGGATAATGACCAAATGGTTCTACAGACAACACAGTTAGATACTTAGACCCCAGTGGCCAAAGTTTACCTACAAAGAGAGAATTCAGCACTGCTGCCTCATGTTCACTAGAAAACAAAAAACCATGTCATCCAGGTCACATAGATGGAGACCCAGAATTGATGGTCTCACTACAAAGAAAGCTAAAACTCCTGACAACAATATATATTTTAACTGCCCGACCTCAGAGGCAGTTTCTCAAAAAGTCATTAGGCCAGCAGAGCTCCATGTTTGTGGAGTGTTTACCCTCTTCCTTTTTGTAACCCGTTCTACCTCCTACAAGTTTGTGAACTCCTGAGCATTTTTCTTTCCACATATGTATTCACAGATTTTCTAACTTTTCTCCACTAATTGTGTCTTATTTGGGGCGAAGGTAATGTCAAAGCATTGTTCTGGATGAGAGTGGGAAGATTTTTGTGTAGCACATATTTGCATACACATTAGATTCATTTTCATATTTTCCATTTGAAATACTGAATCCCTGACACTAACCCATACCCTACTAGACTCTGACTACTAATCCAAATATGATGGAGAAAAAGAAACTTAACAGAATAGAAATACAGGCCTTTCATAGGAGGCATGGTGTATACTTGGACTTGCCTTCGGCTTTATCAACGGTATGTGTTATAAATATAGTCAACTTTTCATTGTAATACTTCTCCATGAGTTTTTAAAATTAACACATATGTAAATTTCTGTCTCCCTTTCTCTGTAGCCTATTCATCACATGTATTTTTTAATGCATCTTTAGAATTCTACCTGGTATCACATGTACATTCTTGTGAGCTCGCTTATTTTGGAAGATACAAATTGTGAGAAGAGATCACTCCCTCTAAATACTGATGGAACTGGAAATTCAACATATGGGTGAATTTCCTAGATGAACAATATTATGCATAAATAAATGTTCAGTAAAATGAATATTTTTGGATACGTGGATGATATCTATTTTATTATGATTTTTGAATGGCATATATATTGCTACATTTTAATGTCTGTGTATGTGAGTAGCTATCTATCTATCTATCTATCTATCTATATAGATATAGATATCTACTCTCTTTAGATTTTCCAAAATATGAAATATATGTGTCTTATTATACACTTTCTAAATTTACTCATGTGTGTGTATGTGGATTTATAATCAAATTTTCACAAAATAATTCTTAGAAATATTCATCCACCTTAAATACATATTTATCTCCTAGTACTGAAAACTAAATTCAGTGAATGGTGCATACAGATCGTAATATTTCCACAGTGACTGACCCAGTTTCACATCAATGCAAGTAGACACCTATGGGACCATGATGTGTATTTTGAAGTTCATTTTTATTCAACACTGATACATTACTATTTCTGCAGTTTATGGACATAATAGGATATATTCTTTCATCCACAATTTCACAAATTTATAGGCATTTAGTTCACTTTCAATCACTTCCTACTTCAGAACACATGTATTCCTCCATGTTTCTTGACTGTCCTTTTCATGAGATTCTTTCCAAACACATTATTTTTGATTTCCATAATCATTTTTGAAGCAAAACTCAGACACTCTTCATGATAAACCATAATGCTAATATTACCATTAGATGTATAACTGGTTAGAATGAATTTATGTATATCAATATAAGATTTCCTATATATTTTCAGATATCAATTCAATCCATTATTTAAAGTTTGAACCAGTTATATTATTTATTCACAGTATGGTCTATTAAGGCATCATCTCTATATTCATAGACCGATGGTATACCTATTTGTATCCCAAATACTAATTTATAAGTCTTTAAAATATTGCTTTAAGAATATTGGAAGAAATACTCTAGTCACCTGATATACATATACATTTCATCACAGTAATATTCCTGACACAAAATGCAACGGACACACTTATGATTGTACCAAAGCCTATATTGAAAGTGAGCATGTATTACTAACAACACCCATGTCCTGATTAACTAATGATCTCAAATATCATTCCTATTGGTGAGTACATATTTGTTTCTTCCTAAGATTAAATATTGAAACTGAACCCTTTTAAAAATGTCTCATCCTATCACTCACTTTGTACTTTGTCTGATTTCCTAATGTCTCTATTGATATCTGATTTCCTACACATTTTCCCCAGTTCATCACTGTGACTGACTCTTGAAATATGCTGACATTTACATTCACTCTCTAACAAAACCCCTATTTCTAAAGAACTTTTGGTCCAACTCCTAGACTCACTGAAATGGGTTCTTCAAAGCCCTGCAGAGGGTAGCCCATAGGTGCTTGGGTTTTCTCATGACCCCAATTCACATAAAGAATCTATGCCCCACAGAGAGTAGGCCTCAAATTGGAGAAGTAGAGCAGTATTAATGGCAGGCCTATTTGATCACACCTGATTCACAGGAAGGGTTTCCAGGCCACCCTGAATTTAGGCAAATAAGGGGCAAATGAGCTTATTTTGGACACTGTCTTAGGCTGCGCCCCTCATGGAAACCTCCAGCAAGAGGTTATGATGAGAGTTTATATTGAAGAAGATGAGGGCCATGTGGGTGTGTTTTGATTTAATTGTGGTCATTTGTGTGGTAGTTTTAAGAGATGACTGGGTCCACATGGGCTTGAACTCTGGAGTGATTCCCCTTAGAGACTGAGTTCTGGAAATGAACTCAGAGAAGTATTGACATGAATTGTGTTGGGATTTTAGGAGGCCACACATGAGAGTTGCCCTTGGAGACTGAGATCTAGGACCAGGATAGCTTTCCAAAGGGCACTGGGAATCTCAGCCAGGATATGACATGACTTTATTCAGAAAGACGTGGCAGCCATTGTTGAGAGTCAAAACACACATGGACCTCAATTGTAGACCTCAATGGGCCTGGCTTAATGTGACCTTTTGGCCACTCTTTGGGAAGCCTTGCCTCTGAGAGTTCTCCTGAGCTTTAATTGAAATAATCTTCCTCACCATTTCATGGTTCCTGAATAAATTGAAAGCCACAGTGCCTCCAACTTCATCCTTGAAAATTGGCTATATAAATACCATGAATTTTTTAAATTCCCATGAACAGGTGGCACTGGAGAACCTTTGGATATCTGTTGCTGATCACGAGTGTACCAGACATTGCATTGATTGACTGGGTTTCATGAAAATGGTGAGAACAGAGATGCCAGAAAGTTGGAGCCTGCTGACTAGTGGGCCCAGAGCAGTGGTGGGCAGGTGTATGATAAAACATCTGTCGTGGGGACACGTGGTTCTGCCATTGGTTTCCGAATGACTTGTGACTGACATGGTGCAGCCATCAGAATCTTACAAGTAAAGGGACCTTGTTATATGGAGAGGTTTCAGGGCAATGTTCAGAATCAGATTGCTATCGACATGGGTGCAAGCTTTTTGGGATAGAAGCCTGGTTGGTGCATTCTCCTGCAGACCCTCATCCACTACACGTGAGAGTACTCCCTCTAGCACTGTGTCCCAGTTTTTCTCCTTGTATTACGTGAAGCCAATACCAAACTCCCAGTGCAGCAGTAAGAAACACCACGAAAAGTGGAGTATGACCAAATGGCTTCACAGATCACATGGTTAGACACTTAGACCCCAGTGTCCTCAGTTTACTAACAAAGGGAAAATTCAGAACTTCTGCCTCATGTTCAATAGCATATAAGGAACCATGTCATCCAGGTCACATAGATGCCGACCCAGGTTTGATGGTCTCAATACAAAGGAAGCTAAATCTCCTGACAACAACAAATTTTTCAAGGGCCCAAACTCAGAGGCAGTTTCTCAACAACTCATTAGGCAACCAGAGTTCCATGTTTGTAGAGTGTTTACCCTGTACCTTACTTTTGGAAATTCCACTACCACCTCCAAGGTTGTGAACTCCTGCGCATTTTCTTTTCCAGATATATATTCACAGACTTTCAAACTCTTCTCCACTAATTGTGTATTACTTGTGGCGAAGGAAATATCAAGGCATTGTTTTGGAGGACAGTGGGAAGATTTTTGTCTAGCAAATATTTGCATACACATTAGATTCATTTTCCTATTTTCCATTAGAAATACTGAATCCCTGTCACTAACCCATACCCTACTAGACTCTGACTACTAATCTCAATATGATGTAGAAAAAGAAACCTAACAGAATAGAAATACAGGCCGTTCATAGGAGGCATGGTGTATACTAGGACTTGCCTTCTGCTTTATCAAGTGAATGTGTTATAAATCTAGTCAACTTTTCATTGTAATACTTCTCCATGAGTTTTTAAAGTTAACACATATGTACATTTCTGTCTCCCTTTCTCTGTACCCTATTCATCTCATGAAATTTATTATGCATATTTAGTATCCTACCTGGTATCACACGTACATTCTTGTGAGCTTGCTGTTTTAGGAAGATACAAATTGTGAGAAGAGATCACTCCCCCTAAATACTGATGGAACTGAAAATTCAACATATTGGTGAATTTCCTAGATGAACAGCATTATACATAAATCCATGCTCAGTAAAAAGAATAGTTTTGGATATGAGGATGATATATATTTCATGATGAATTTTGATTGGCATACATATTACTACATTTTAATGTCTGTGTTTGTATCTTTATATATATATATTTTTTTTTCTCCAGATTATTCAAAATATGAAATATATGTGTCTTATTTTAAACTCACTAATTTAACTCATGTTCCTATATGTGGATTTATAATCAAATTTTCACAAAATTATTTTCAGAAATATTCATCCACATGAAATACATATTTATTTCCCAGTACTGAAAACTAACTTCGGTGAAAGGTGCTTACAAATCCTAATATTTGTACAGTAACTGACCCAGTTTAACATCAATGCAAGTAAAATCCTATGGGACATGATGTGTATTTTGAAGTTCATTTTTATTCAACACTGGTACATTACTATTTCTTCAGTTTATGGACATTATAAGATAAAACTTTTCATCCACAAGTTAACAAATCTGTACGCATTTGGTTCACTTGCAATTACTTCCTGCTTCAGAATATATGTATTCCTCCATGTTTCTTGACTGTACTTTTCATGAGATTATTTCCAAACACATTATTTTCGATTTCCATAATCATTTTTGAAGTAAAACTCCCACACTCTTCATGATAAACCATAATGCTAAAATTACCATTAGATGTATAACTGGTTAGAATGAACTTATGTATATCAATATAAGATTTCCTATATATTTTCAGATATCAATTCAATCCATTATTTAAAGTTTGATCAAGTTATATTATTTATTTACAGTATGGTCTATTAAGGCATCATCTTTATAATCATAGGCACAGGGTACACGTACTTGTGTCCCCAATACTAATTTATAAGTCTTAAAATGTTGCTTTCAGAAATGTTTGAAGAAATACTGTAGTCACCTGATATACATTTACATTTCATCACAGTAATATTCCTGACAAAAAATGCAACGGACACCCTTATGATTGTACCAAAGCCTAAATTTAATGTGAGCATGTATTACTAACAACATCCATGTCCTGATTAACTAATGATCTCAAATATCATTCCTATTGGTGACTACATATTTGTTTCTTCCTTAGATTATATATTCAAACTCAACCCTGTTAAAAACGTCTTATCCTATTACTCACTTTGTACTTTCCCTGATTTCCTAATGTCTCTATTGATATCTGCTTTCCTACACATTTTCCCCAGTTCATCACTGTGACTGACTCTTCACATATGCTGACATTTGCATTCACTCTCTAACCAAAACCCTATATCTAAATAACTTTTGGAACTATCCCTTTTTGTCTGGAGGATCTCTTCCTCATTCAGTCATCCAAGGTACAAGGTCCTATGCCATTGTATAACGATTTATTTGAGACAACTTTGCGGAAATAATTCAAAGCTAAGTATCCCAATCAAGGGCCCAGTGTTCATCTGGGTTTCAAATCTTTCCTAGATTTCTGTATTCATACTTATATTACACCTATATATGCTTGTAAATATCGGAGGTCCCCAATACCATTATTCATCTCGCAGAATGATTCCTAACCCAAATTGAACATGTTATTAACCCTAACCATGCACTGTTCCCTCAATTTAACTTTACAAAGACCAGGGACAGAGTTGGTGTTATAATACAGGTAGGTAGGGGATCTTCCACCTGTTGAGAACCTCAAGTTCCATGCAGAAATAAACCCTGAAGAAGATGTAGGCAGCTATGAAGGACCTGAGAGAGCAACAGTAATCTTCCTTGGTAAAATACCTGGTCAGGATGAAGCGATGTGTCTGAATAAGCCTCTCTTTTCTTAAAGTAGAGAAGATGGACCAAACCAGGTCTGTGTGGAGAGCTGTTAACATGTGCCTATGGTTGATATACCATTCTATCTTGTGAATGTGACACAGGAAGTAGGGGAAGCCTCTCTCTCGTGGGACCCTTGGAAGCAAATGTTAGGATAAAATGGTTACCAAGGTAGTGACCTCATTCAGTTCCTGAAGGAAGTGACCTACCTCACTTCCTTGGTGATGGAACTCTCTGAACTTGGGATCCAGGAAGCCAGGCACTCAGAGCCAGTCCCAGTCCCAGTCCCAGTGGGTTCACTTGTTTGGATTTACCAAGGACAGAGTCAGTCTTTTTGGTACATATTGATGTGTGGATGGCTAAATGCCAGGAAAGCTCTGAAGAGGGGCCTTTCCTGAGAAAGCAGGTAGTGACTCACTGATTGATGCTGAAAACTTTACAGAGTTGGTAAAGGAGACCTGATCTGAGACAGGACAGTCCATTTCGAGGGAGCAGAGTAAGGCCCATCAGTCTGAGGACACTCTGGATAGTCACAGACCTACTTGGGGGAAGGAGGTGCCTTTGTGGGTGTGGGTATGAATTCGTGTTTTTTTTATCATGTTCTGAGAATAGGTAGGAAAGGCAGTATGTTTGGTTTGGAGTGGACTGTTTTTAGTAAGTCATTTGACTTGGCGATTGTTTCTATGTTTGTGTATCCCACTTTTTCCGTGGTTGTGGATATTAGAAAAGTGAATGCATCAATGGATGTGTCCTGTCTAGTAGAAAGCATCTCAGCACACATCCTTCCCAATTTATGAATGGACTGTGGCTTGCCTTATATGGACAACACCTACTTCTTTCCTTAGTTCCTGTTTTCTTCCTGAATTCTGGCCACTCTCCATAATAGGCTCATGTTTTTTTGTCCAAGATATGGACCTCCGTTGAGTTCTGTGACATGGCCATGTACTGGATAGATGAAGGGAATTGGGAGCATCTCTGAAAACTCAGATATCAGTGTGACCAGTAAAGTCTCAGTAGAGAAACCCTGCTTTGTGCCTTTTGCTTACCTACTGTTCTGTTGACCTGAATGTCAGGAAGGTCTTTTCCTCAGGCCACCAGTTTGTGAAGCCTGAAGAAAAGTGCTTTCAATTGGAAATGAATGAGCATCACCTGTGGCTCTTTGCTTAATTGCTTTGGAAAGGGATGTGTCTGAATCATCCTTTCGGCTCTGAGAGAGGCTGTGGCTTTGATTTTCAGCACCTGATGGATCTAAAGAAAGATCCCATGTGTGCATCCAAAACCAAAATGGCAAAAAAATCAGTCATTGTGGATGAAGTCTCTTGCTTCCTCTGTTAGGTTCCTGACCTCCATCAAGTAAGTATAGGGATCCTTTGAGACAAATGAGTTCTTCAAAGCCCTGCAGCAGTGCTTGGGTTCTCACATGACTCCAAATCACATAAAGAATCTATACCTCACAGTCAGTAGGCTTCAAAATGAAGAAACAGAGCCGTATTACTGGCAGGCCTATTTGATCAATCCTGGTTTACAGGAAGGGTGTCCAGGAAACCCTGACTTTAGGAAAATGAGGGGCAAGGGAACTTATTTTGGACACTGTCTTGGGCTGCGCCCCTTATGGAAACCTCCAGCCAGAGGTTATGATGAATGTCTACATGGAAGAATATGAGGGCCATGTGGGAGTATTTTGGTTTTAATTGAACATATTATTAACCCTAACCATACACTGTTCCCTCAATCTAAGTATTCAGAAAAGCAGGGACAGATTTGGTCTTACAATACAGGAATGCAGGGAATCTTCCACCTGCTGAAAACTTCAAAGTTCCATGCAGAAATGATCCCTGGAGAAGATGTAGGCAGCTATGAAGGACCTGAGAGAGGAAAAGGCATCTTCCATGGCAAACAGCCTGGTCAGGATGAAGGGTTGTGTCTGAATCAGATTCTCTCTTCTTAATGTAGAGGAGAGGCCTGTGTGGAGAGCTGTTCCCAGGTGACTATTGTTTCTTTACCATTCTAACTTGTGAAAGTGTCACAGGAAGTAGGGACATCCTCCATGTTATGAGACCTTAGGAAGCAAATGTTAGGACAAATTGGTTGCCAAGGCAGTGACCTCATTCAGTTACTAAAGGAAGTGACCTCACCTCACATCCTTGTTGATGGAACTCTCCAAATTTTGGTTCCAGGTAGCTAGGCACCCAGGCCCAGTCCCAGCACCAGTTCCAGTGTTCTCACTTGTTTGGATTTTCCAAGGACAGAGTCAGTCTTTTGTGGTACCTACTTATGTGAGAATGGCCAAATTCCAGAAAAATTCTGAAGAGGGGCCCTTCCGGAGAAAACAGGTAGAGGCTCACTGCTGGCTCCTGACAACTTCACAGAGTTGACCAAGGAGTCCAGATCTGAGAAAGGACAGACCATTTCTGGGGAACATAGTATGGCCCTCCAGTCAGAGGACACTCTGGATAGTTCCAGACCCACTTGGGGGAAGGAGGTGCCTTTGTGGTTGTGGGTGTGGGTTTGTGGTTTTTTTTTTTTTTTTTGTTCTGAGAATAGTTAGGAAAGGGGGTGTGTTTGGTTTGGAGTGGACTGTTTCTAGTTAGTCCTTTGACAAGGCAAGTGTTTTTAGGTCTGTGTATCCCACTGTTTTCGTGGTTGTAGACATTAGAAAAGATAATGCCTCAATGGGTGTATCCTCTCAAGGAGAAAACTTCCCAGCATTCATCCGGCACAATTTATGAATGGAGTGTGGCTTGCCTTATCAATGGGCAACACCAACTATCTTCCTACGTTCCTGTTTTCTTCCTGAATTCTGGCCACTCTCCAGAATAGGCTCATGATTTTGTGTCAAATATATGTACCACTTCCAAGCTCTGTGACATGGCCATGTACTGGTAGCTGAAGGGAATGGCAAGCATCTCAGAAAACTCAGATATCAGTGTAGCCAGTAAAGTCTCAGTGGAGAAACCCTGCTTTGGGCCTTTTGATTACCTATTGTTATGTTGCCCTGAATATCAGGAAAGACATTGTCTCAGGCCACCCCTTTGTGAAGCCTGAAGAAAACAGTTTTCACATGGAAATGAATGGGCATTACCTTTGAGTTTACAATAAAACCTTCACAGATTTGGCTCTCATTAAGTTAAAAACACTTTTAGATTGTATCTCAGTGTAAAAAGTAACATGGAACTGTACGTATCTTATTGATAACAAGTCCAATTATAGAACACAAATGATATACATAAATCTCCAACATGTTTTTCTTTTAAGCCTAGAATTACCATACAACCTTAGAACACCAGCTTGATACAATGGTCTTTGCAAGCTTCTACCTTACAGACTTGTATACCTGGAAGATATGAACACATTAACACCACAATTACATTGATGTTTTTGTATTAAACAAGTTTAGATTTTAAAGAAATAACATGGCACAATTTTATAAAAACAGTACTTGTTTTACCAGCTGTTTAATTTTTTAAGATTACTTGCTCAAAACTTACACATATAACCAAGTTACACACACCTTTTTTTATTATTTACTTAAACCCTTTTAATTACTTAATCATATAGACTCTCTTATCCAGAAACACGTTTTTCCTCTATTATATCTATATCTAGAACCTTTTAGTTTCTCTTTTCCATCTACTAACCTCTTTCTGTTCACATTTCAATACAATGCTTTTAAATTTCTGAATTTAAGCAGATTATTTTATAGACATCTACATTTTATTAGGGCCTTTTTGAAAACCTAGAAAACTTATAGGCCTAATTTTAAAGACATCTTTATTTTTATCTGTTTACCCAATTTGAATTAAAACATATGAATCACGTGAATCAAAGACATGTGGATACATTTTTAAATTTTTCATGAGCGCTCCTCATCTGTCAATTGTCATATCCCTGCATGATATATGGACATACACACATACAGACATACCAACATACAACACGTAACACAAATGTAACACATAACACAATAGTAAAGGCCTTGTAGCTTTTTTCAGGTGAAATCTCCATTGCAATGCTGAAAACTCCAGAGTCGATCAAAAATAGAACTGATCAGAAAATATTAACCCATCAGCAGAATCAAGATCATGAGCTCAAAAAAAAAAATTACAGAATCTAAGAAAAGCAAGAGTCCTAAAAATGATGACTGGCCAGTAATTAGTAAATACCATATTATATACTTTTTTGGTTAGGTCTAGTTTGAGTTCAGGTAAAAAGACACATTTACTCTTTTTATCTGTCTACTGCGAGTGCTGCAGGCTTCTTTTATTTGCATATCAAAGTAAGTCCTGGCTGAGGTCTGGAAAACTGGAAAGACTGGAATTCTGAGAAGAAACCTCATGCCTAAGGCATTTATCTATAAGTCATAATTTCCAGGTTTGGATGTTGAAAATTTTGATGCAAGTTTAAGATGTAATTCTCAAAATTTTATTTCTTTAGATTTTTCTACACTAGAAAAACTTGCTCACACAAAACTGAAAATAAGATCATTTTTTGATAATATTAATGCCACCATCAGAAGAAGTTTCTATAGGATCATTAAGCCCCTTTCTTTCTTATGAAGTTTCTAATAGTATTAAGTTAAATTAAATTGGCTGAAAAATTTTTAAAAAGAACCACATGCTACCATGTGTATCCAAAATTAAGCTTTAAAAATTTCCAAGACTGTTGCTAATTAATGTCATTTCAATAAGCCAGACCAACGTTTTAATTTAGTACCATTTTTTAAAATCTTACACACTGGTGGGAATAGATACCATATCATAATTTATTATCTCTTCCCAAGTTAATGCACTGATATATCTAGTGAAATTTTTTCAGGCTGTCTAGTTCAAAATTAAAACTCTTTATTTTTTTTTTACCCTAAGTATTTAAGTTTCCTAGCATGAACTACCTGAAATCAAACTAAACAATTGTTTAAACCCAACTTTTAACTGTAAGTTAGTGCAATGCTTTAGAAACCCATTTAGATTCCAGATGGTTAAAATAAAAAAATCATTTCTAGATGCACATTCACCCTAGATCATCCCCAAGAAACAATCTATAATATCAACATATTAATGCATTCATTGTCCTTTTTGTTAAGTAAACACAGGTGGAGAAATCCTTAAAGTGCACGTAAGGAATAAGGGAGTTCCCCACAGCAAAATGGATCTGGCAGCTGCTGGGAGTCCCTTAGCCTCACCATTTACTTACAGGATTAGTTCCTCTGGTTTGCTTTGACCCCAGGCACCAGGCATATTCTATGTCTCCCAACTTTGCAGTAGTCAGCTCCCAAAAATTTTATTCTCTGCTTCAGTTGTTTTGAGTGCTAGGCTTCCCCAAGAGGGCAGAGTGGGGTTTATTTAAAGTCCCCTCTTGGGTGTCAAAATTTATGACTGAAGGCTTGGTTCCCATCCCAAAGCCAATTAATGCCAATTTAATAATGAGGACAGGGTTTTGAGAAAACTTTAAGCGAGATATCAAAGTTCTTAGACCCCAGACATTTCCCTCTGCAGTGGGCATGCTCAATCCAACTACGGGAAGAAAAGAAATCACTGCTTGCGTAATCTTGCTTAACAAAGGGGAGTAAAGTTTATCAAAGTTCTTTAAAGCACAGCTAAGAGAGGTGAAAAGGTGAGAACAGAAAAACTGGCGGTTCTATTGACTTTTGGTCCCTCACAGGAGAAGCATTAGTTTAAAATTTAGCTAAAGTAACTTCCACATATGTAATGCAGGTTGGAACTCGGGACTCTGCATCGGACCAAACAATGCCATCACATTTAACAGAAACACAGATAAAATGACACACAAAGACCATCATGCAGCTCCCATTTGTTCACAACCCCAAGATCTACAATCTTGTGACTCAGGGAGAATGGAGGGAAGAGGGGGAGGAGTAGAAGGCTTGAGTGATAGGATCCTGGGTGAAGGGGTCGGATTGGAGGCAGGGACCAGGAATGGCTTCAAGGACAGAGGCATGGAATGGCTTTGTCCCATAATGAGAGTTTCTCAAACAGAGGCAAGGACAATACAAACGTGACACAAACATGTACACACAGTTAACATTTAACACGAGTTCAGAAGTAAAGATTAGAACCTAGTAACTGGCAAAACCTGATGGGTTAGACCACAAAGACAGACAGTGAATTCAACCTGAGAGAAAAAAAGTAGTCAGCAAGATATGATTGGTTGCCAGCAGAGTCACCTAATGTGGGCTCATTCGTCCCTCCTCACCTAATGAGAGCACATCCGTCACTCCCCGAGTCCTCCAAGGCATCCCTTGCAAGGACATGGCCTGTGGCTTTAGGACACGTTTGTCCACCACTGACAGGGGGAACTTACGTTCTCCGCTGGAAGCCACTCTGCCAACCCAAACCAAAAACGGAAAAATGGAACCTGAACAAAAAGCTCTGAGTGATCACAAGGAAAAATGAAAAGAAGCGCCTTACTTACCTCCAGAGTGGTCTGTTGGGGTGTCCTTGTCCTATGCTGCGTGATTCCCGGCCAACGCACCAAATGTAAGGGTCCGGTTAACGTCGGAGGAAGAGACCACCAAGAGAACGCGGCTCATGCAACAGAAAAAGGCGTTCATTGAGGATCCAATCCAGCATGCTGGGGATACGTGCTCACTCAAGAAGGGAGAGCAGCCCAGAGCCCCGAGCAGGGGTTGAGCAGTGCGTAAGTACACTTTTTGGGGAGGGCGGGACTTTACATATATCACAGTCTCCTTTAAGAAATCAACATACACCGCAGAAAAATCAAACAACAATTCCTAAACATGATTAGTTCATTCATTGGCAGCAACAGGTCAGGCGGGAGTGATAGGTGAGTTCTAAAGCGAGGTACACATTCAAACAGATTGCTTTAGGCCTTGCGATGCCTATGTGCCAGGCCACACAGGGTCCTAGGTTATTAAACAACCAGGCGGTCAGGGGGAATATTTACTGGGCAGTCCGGAATTGTACTACAAGCTACAGGAATTTCAGGTTTTGCATGTAGCATAGGAACTTAACAATACCTGGTCCTTTACATTTTAACTCAGGCCTTGCAGCTTAGAAACTTTACAAAACCCGGTCTTTTACACTTCAACTTTTACACTTTAATTTCAATTTATTTTACCCTTTCAGATCACTCCTGGTGCACAAGAAGGGTGTCCAAGCCACCCTGAATTTAGGCAAATGAGTGGCAAGGGAGCTTATTTGGGACACTGTCTTGGGCTGTGCCCCTCATGGAAACCTCCAGCCAGATGTTCTGATGAGTGCCTTTATAGAAGAAGAGGAGGGCCATGTGAGAGTGTTTTGGTATTAATTGTGGTCATTTGTGTGACGGTTGGAAGAGATGACTGGGTCCACCTGGGCTTGAATTCTTGTGTGATTCCCCTTAGAGACTGACTTCTGGAACTGAACTCAAAGAAGTATTGCCATGAATTGTGGTGATATTTTAAGAGGTCAAGCATGAGAGTCGCCCTTGGAAACTAAGATCAAGGCCGAGGGTGGCTTTCCACAGAGCACTGGGAATTTCAGCAAAGATATCCCATGATTTTATTCTTAAAGACTTGGTAGCCATAGTTGAGAGTCAAAACACACATGGACCTCACATTGTAGACCTCAATGGGCCTGGCTATATCTAACCTTTTGGCCACTCTTTGGGAAGCCTTGCCTATGAGAGTTCTCCAGAGTTTCATTGAAATGAGCTTCCTCAACATTTAATGGTTCTTGAAACCCACAGTGCATACAAACACAATAGAAATACAAGCAGTTCAGAAGAGGCATGGTGTATAGTTGGACTTGCCTTTTGCATTATGTAGGGTAGGTGTTATAAATCTAGTTAATTTTTAATTGAAATAGTTCTCCTTGTGTTTTTAAAGTTAATAAATATGTGAATTCCTGTATCCTTTTCTCTGTAGCCTATTCATCACATGTATTTTTATATAAACATATTGAATCCTACCTGGTATCACATATACATTCTTGTGAGGTGGCTGACATGGCAGATACAAATTATGACAAGAGATCACTCCTCCTAAACGCTATTGGATCATAAAATTCAGCCTAAGGGTAACCTTTCTAGTTGAACAACATTATTCATAAATCCATGTTCAGTAAAATTAATATTTTTGGATCTGTGGACGATATATATTTCATCATGAATTTCAATTGGCATATATATTGCCACTTTATAATGTCTCTGTGTGTTTTGCTCTTTGCTTAATTGCTTTGGAAAGAGATGTGTCTGAATCAGCCTCTTGTCCCTGTGTGAGGCTGTGGCTTAGATTCTCAGCACCTGATGGATCTAAAGAAAGATCCCATGGGTGCATCCAAAACCAAAATGGCCAAAAGAGCAGTTATTGTGGATGAAGACTCTCACCTTCCTCTCTAATGGCCCTGACATCCATCAAGTGAAAATAGGGATCCTTTGGGTCAAATGAGTTCTTTAAAGCCCTGCAGAGTTTAGCCCATAGGTGCTTGGGTTTTCACATGAATCCAATTTACATAAAGAATCTAAACCCCACAGTCATTTGGCCTCAAATTGAAGAAGATAAGGGGCATGTGGGAGCATTTTGTTTTGAATTGTGGTAATTTGTTTGGCGCTTGGAACAGATGACTGGGTCCACCTGGGCTTGAACTCTGGTATGATTCTCCTTAGAGACTGAATTCTGGAAGTGACATAAGAGAAGTATTGTCATGAATTGTGTTTGGATTTTACTAGGCCATGCAACCTAGATCTCAGGTATTAATTGTGGTGCAGGGAGATCTAGGTGAAGGGTGGCTTTGCCCAGAGCACTGGGAATCTCAGCCTGGATATCACATGATTTTATTCTGAAATTCTTTAAAGCCACAGTTGAGAGTCAAAACACACATGGACCTCACATTGTAGACCTCAATGGGCCTGACTTCATGTGACCTTTTGGCCACTCTTTGGGAAGACTTGCCTGTGAGTGTTCTCAAGATCTTTCATTGAAATGAGCTTCTTCAACATTTAATGGTTCCTGAATGAATTGAAACCCACAGAGCCTCAAACTTTATCCTCAAAAAATGGCTTGATAAATACCATGAAACTTTTGAAATTCCCATGACCAGGTGCCACTGGAAAACTTTTGGATGTCCTGTTGCTGATCATGAGTGTGTATCTCACAGTGCCTTGACTGACTGGGTTTCATGAAAATTGTGTAGAACAGTGATGCCAGTATGTTGGAGCCTGTTCATTAGTGGGCCTAGAGCAGTGGTGTGAAGGTGTGTGATAAAACATGTGTGTTGGGGCATGTGGATCTGCCATTGGCTTCCAATTGCCTTGTGGCTGACAGGGTACAGCCAGCAGACCCTTATATGTAAAGACATCTTGTTATATGGATAGGTTTCTGGGCAATGTTCAGAATCAGGTTGCTATGGACAAAGGGGCAACCTATGTGGGACAGAATCCTGGTTGGTGCATTCTCATGCAGACTGTGTCCCTCCACACGTGACAGAACTCCCTCCAGCACTGTGTCCCAGTTGAACTCCTTGTATTTCATGAAGCAAATACCAAACTCCCAGTGCACCAAGGAGTAACACCACGAAAATTGGAGCATGACCAAATGGCTTCACAGTCAACCCGGGGAGACACTTACACCCCAGTGGCCATAGTTTAAGTACAAAAAGAGTATTCAGCACTGCTGCCTCATTTTCATTGGAAAATTAGAAACAATGTCCTTCAGGTCACATATTTGCACACCCAGATTTGATGGTCACACAACAAAGGAAGCTATAGCTCCTGACAAAAGCATGTATTTTAAGAGCCCACCTCAGAGAGTTTCTCAAGAAGTCTTTACACAAGCAGAGCTCAATGTTTGTGGAGTGTTTACCCTGTCCCTTACTTTTGGAAACTCCTCTACCACCTACAAGTTTGTGAACTCCTGAGCATTTTTTATTCCTGATATGTATTTACAGATTTTCTAACTTTTCTCCTCTAATTGTATCTTACTAGGAACTAAGGTAATGTCAAGGCAATCTTCTGGATGAGAGTGTGAACATTTTTGTGTAGCACATATTTGCATACCAATTAGAGTCATTTTCCATATTTCCATTCGAAATACTGAATCCTTGACACTAACGCATACCCTAATAGACTCTGACTACTACTCCTAATATGATGGAGAAAAATAACACAAACAGAATAGGAATACAAGGAGTTCAGAGGAATCATAGTGTATAGTTGGACTTGTTTTTTGCATGATTAATTGTAGGTGTTATAAATCTAGTCAATTTTTAATTGAAATAGTTCTCCATGTGTTTTTAATGTTAACAAATATGTGAATAGCTATCTCCCTTTCTCTGTAGCCTATTCATCACATGTATTTTTAAATGCACATATAGAACACTACCTGGTATCACATCTAAATTTTGTGAGGTGGCTAATTTGGCAAATACAATTTGTGAGAAGTGATCACTCCTGTTAAACTCTGTTGGAACTGAAAATTTAACCTAGGGGTGTGTTTCCTAGAAGAACAACATTATACATAAATACATGTTCTAAAAGAAATAATTTTGCATCTGTGGAGGATATATATTTCATGATAAATTTGATTGCTAATTTATTGTCTGTGTGTGTTTTTTTGTATATATATATATATATATATATATATATATATATATATATATATATATATATATATATAAAAATATACATACACTCTCCAGATTTTTCAAAATATGAAATATATGTGTCTTATATACACTCCCTAAATTCATTCATGTTCATGTATATGGATTTATAATCAACTTTTCACAAGATCATTCTCAGAAATATTCATCCACCTGAAATACATATTGTTTCCAGTACTGAAAACTAACTTCAGTTAATGTTGCATACAAATACTAATACTTCTACAGCAACTGACCCAGTTTAACATCAATGCAAGTACATTCCTATGTGACATGATGTGTATTTTGAAATTCATTTTAATTCAACACTGGTACATTACTATTTCTTCAATTTATGCACATCATAGGATATATATTTCATCCACAAGTTAGCAAACTTATTGGCATTTGTTTCACTTTCAATCACTTGCTGCTTCAGAACACATGGATTCTTCCAGGTTTCTTGACTGGTCTTATAATGAGACTTCTTTCGAAATATATTATTTTTGATTTCTTTTA
Source organism: Callospermophilus lateralis (assembly GCF_048772815.1). Classification (NCBI taxonomy): domain Eukaryota; kingdom Metazoa; phylum Chordata; class Mammalia; order Rodentia; family Sciuridae; genus Callospermophilus; species Callospermophilus lateralis. The sequence goes on from NW_027513165.1 coordinate 1,570,718, forward strand.
TCACTTTTAAAGCAAAACTGACACTCACTTCATGATAAACCATAACTATAATATCACCATTAGATGTATAACTGGTTGGAATGAATGAGTTTATAACAATATAGTATTTTTTATATATTCTCTTATATCAGTTTAATCCATTATTTAAAGTGGAACCAGTTATATTATTTATTCACTATATTGTCTATTCATGCATTATCTCTATATTCATAGACACAGGGTACACCTCTTAGTACCCCCAATACTAATTTATTAGTCTTCTAAATATTGCTCCCAGAAATGGTGGAAGAAATACTCATGTCACCTGATCTACATATGCATGTTATCATAGTAATATTCTGGACACAAAATGCAAAAGTCACATGTATGATTGTACCAAAGCCTAAATGGAAACTTAACATAGATTACTAAAAACATCCATATCCAGGTTGCCTAATGCTCTCAAATGTCAATCCTATTGGTGACCACATTTTTGTTTCTTCCTAAGATTATATATTCAACCTCAAAACTGTTGGAAATGTCTAGTTTTTTCACTCACTTTATACTTTGCCTGATTTCCTAATGTCTCTATTGATATCTACTTTCCTACATATTTTTTCCAGTTCAACATTGTGACTGACCCTTCACATGTGCTGACATTGACATTCACTCTCTAACCGAAACCCTATTGCTAATGAACTTTGGTCCAAATCCTATACTCTATCTTCTTCCGAAACATACTGACTATCTTCCTGATCCTATCGACTATCCCTTTTTGAGTGGATGTACTCTACTACATTCAATCATCTGAGGTACAAGGTCCTATGCCATTGTATATCGATTTTTCTGAAACATGTATGCAGAACATAATTCAAAGCTACGTGTCCCAATCTATTGCCAAATGCACTTCTGAGCTTCAAATCTTACCTAGATTTCTGTTTTCATACTTATATTTAACCACTATATTTCTATATATTGCAGGTCCCCAATAACCTTATTCATCCCACAGAATGATTCCTAACCCAAATCGAACGTGTTATTAACCCTAACCATACACTGTTGCCTCAATCTAACATTACAAAAGAGCAGGGACAGGGCTATTCTTTCAATTAGGGATGTAGGTAATCTTCCAACTGCTGAGAACCTCAAAGTTCGATGCAGAAATGATCCCTGGAGAAGATGTAGGCAGCTATGAAGGACCTGCATGAGCAAAAGCCATCTTCCATGGCAAACAACCTGGACAGGATGAAGGGATGTGTATGCATCAGACTCTCTCTTCTTAATGTAGAGAAGATGAACCTAACCAGGCCTGCGTGTAGAGCTGTTCCATGGTATCTATTTTGATATACCATTCTAACTAGTCAAATTGTCACAGGAAGTAGGGGCACCCTCCAACTCATGGAACCATTGGAAGCAAGTGTTAGGACAAAGTTGTTGCCAAGGCAGTGACCTCTTTCAGTTGCAAAGAAAGTGACATACCTCATTTCCTTGGTGATGGAACTCTCTGAAATTGGGATGCAAGAAGACAGGCACCAAGAGCCAGTCCCAGTCCCAGTCCCAGTGGGCTCACTTGTTTGGATTTACCAAGTACAGAGTCAGACCTTCTTGGTACCTACTGATGTGAGGATGGCCAAATGCCAGTAGAGCTCTGAAGAGGGGCCTTTCTTGAGACAGCAGGTTGTGGCTAACAGCAGGCTCCTCGCAGAATAACAGAGTTGGCCAAGGAGACAAGATCTGAGACCAGACAGGCCATTTCGAGTGGAACATAGTATGGCCCACCAGTCAGAGGACACTCCAGATAGTTAAAGACCTATTTTTGGGAAGGAGGTGCCTTTTTGGTTGTGGGTATGAGTTTGCGGTTTTGTTTCATGTTCTGAGAATAGGTAGGAAAGGTGGTTGGTTTGGTTTGGAGTCGACTGTTTCTAGTAAGTCTATAGACAAGGCGAGTGTTTCTATGTCTGTGTAGCCACTGTGTCCGTGGTTTTAGACATTAGAAACGAGAATGCATCAATGGAGGTGTCCTGTCTAGTAGAAAGCTTCACTGCATTCATCCTGCGCAATTGATTAATGGACTGTTGCTTGCCTTATGGATGGGAAACACCTACTAACTTCCTAAGTTGCTGTTTTCTTCCTGAATTCTGGCCACTCTCCAGAATAGTATCATGGTTTATTGTCCAAGATATGTACCACCTCCAAACTCTGTGACATGGCCATGTCCTTGATAGCTGAAGGGAATGGGAACATCTCAGAAAACTCAGATATCAGTGTGACCAGTAAAGTCTCAGTGGAGAAACCCTGCTTGGCTCCATTTGCTTAGCTAAGTTTCTGTTGCCTTGAATGTCAGGAAGGTCTTTGCCTCAGGCCACCCCTTTGTGAAGCATGAAGAAACAGTTTTCAAATGGAAATGAATGGGCATCACCTGTGGCTCTTTGCTTAATTGCTCTGGAAAGGGATGTGTCTTAGTCAGACACTAGGCCCTGTTTGAGGCTGTGGCTAAGATTCTCAGCTCCTGATAGATCTAAAGAAGATCCCATGTGTGCATCCAAAACCAAAATGGCAAAAAATCTGTCATTGTTGATGAAGTCTCTTGCCTTCTTCTGTTTGGTTCCTGACCTCCATCAAGTGAGAATAGGGATCCTTTGGATCAAATGAGTTCTTCAAAGTCCTGCAGAACTGCTTGGGTTGTCTCATGATGCCAAATCACATAAAGAATCTATACCTGACAGTAAGTAGGCCTCAAATTGGAGAAGCAGAGCAGTATTTATGGCAGGCCTAGAGCAGTTGTGTGCAGGTGTGTGACAATACATCTGTGGTGGGGTCATGTGGATCTTACATTGGCTTCCAAATGGCTTGTGACTGACATGGTGCAGCTAGCAGAACTTTGTATGTAAAGGCATCATGTTACTGGAGAGTTTTCAGGGCAATGTTCAGAATCAAGTTCCTATGGTAAAGGGGGCAAGCAATGGGGGATGGAAGCCTGGTTGGTGCATTCTCCTGCAGACCCTGACACACCATACGTTACAGGACTCCCTCCAGCATTGTGTCCCAGTTTAACTCCTTGTATGTCATGAACCAAATACAAAACACCCACTGCAGCAGCAAGAAACACCACGAAAAGTGGAGGATGACCAAATGATTTCAAAGTCCAGACGGGGAGACACTTATCCCCCATTGGCCACAGTTTAGTTACAAAGAGTGAATTCAACACTGCTGCCTCATGTTCATTGGACAATAAGAATTCATGTCCTCCAGGTCACAAAAATGCAGACCCAATTTTGATGGTCTCACTACAAAGGAAGCTAAAGCTTCTGAAAACAACATATATTTCAAGTACCCAACCTCATTGTCAGTATCTCCAGAAGTGTTTAGGCCAGCAGAGATCCATGTTTGTGGAGTTTTACCCTGTCCCTAAGGTTTGGAAACGTCTCTTCCACCTCAAAGGTTGTGAACTACTGAGCATTTTCCATTCTACGTATGTATTCACAGATTTTCTAACTCTTCTCCTCTAATTGTTTCTTACATGGGGCGTGGTTATTTCAAGCCATTGTTCTGAATGAGAGTGGGAATTTTTTGTGTGTAGCACGTATTTGCATACACATTGGATTCATTTTCCAATTTTCCATTCGAAATACTGAATCCCTGACACGAACCCATACCCTACTAGACTCTGACTACTAATTCTAATATGATGCAGAAAAGTAACACAAACAGAATTGAAATACAAGCAGTTCAGAGGAAGCATGGTGTATAATTGATCTTGCCTTTTGCATGATAAATGTCAGGTGTTATAAATCCAGTCTATTTTTAATTGAAATAGATCTCCATGTGTTTTTAAAGTTAACAAATATGTGAATTCCTGTCTCCCTTTGTCTGTAGCCTATTCAGCACATGTATTTTTATATGCACATATCAAATAATACCTGGTGTCACACCTACATTCTTGTGAGGTGACTGACTTGGGAGATACAATTTTTGAGAAGACATCACTCCTCCTAAACGCTGTTGGAACTGATAATTCAAATAATGGGTGAGCTTCCTAGTAGAAAAACATTATACATAAATCCCTGTTAAGAAAATTGAATATTTCTGGATCTTTGATTGATGTAAATTTCATGGTGAATTTAGATTTGCATATATGTTGCTACATTTTAATATCTGTATGTGTCTGTGTGTGTATACACACACACACACACACTCTCTCTCTCTCTCCAGATTTTTCAAAATATGAAATATATGTATCTTATTTACACTCCCTAAATTCATTTATGTTCAAGTATGTGGATTTATAATCAACTTTTCACAAGATTTTTCTCAGAAATATTTATCCACCTGAAATACATATTTGTTTCCTAGTACTGAAAACTAACTTCAGTGAATTGTACATACAAATCCTGTTGATAGCCACAGCCAAGGGTCTCCAGTAAATACCATATGTACTACTGCACCACCTAAGGCAGGCATGGTCCCTAAGCCACATGCTCGTTGTTTGAACAGAGAGGGGGAGATGTTGAGAGCCACAGCCAAAGGGGCCCCAGGAAACCTCCAGCTGCCAGCAAACTTCCAGCTGCCGGCTGATGATTGGCTCCACAGCGGCCCCAGCAATATCTAGCTGATTGGCTCCTCTGTGGTGATGCTCAATGGGATGTTTCCCTGCCCTTTCAGACAACGGAGCTGCTCATTGGTGGACTTTTTTGGCTCCGCCCATGTGACCCAGCCAATCGGCCTCAAAAGGAGGAGGCTTGTGGTTGAGGGAGAGGCTTGTGGGAAGACTGTGGTGGCAGTTGGGCTCTGAGGGTTTTTCCTGAGAAGCTGTTTTGTTTGGCTTGTGTGGTTCTAAAAATAAAGTTTGTTTCTTTTGACAATTGGCTCCTGAATTGTGCCCAGCCAGACTGATGATAATCATGTAAAATGTTGATTTTAAATCGCATACATGAACTTGAATGAATTTAGGGAGTGTATAATAAGACACATATATTTCATATTTTGGAAAATCTGGAAAATCTGGTATATATATATATATATATATATATATATATATATATATATATACACACACAACAATAAAATGTAGCAATATATATGCCAATCGAAATTTATCATGAAATATATATCATCCACATATCTAAAAATATTCATTTTACTGAACATGGATTTATGTATGATGTTGTTCACTAGGAAGCTCACCCATACTTTGAATTTTCAGTTCCATCAGTATTTAGGGGAAGTGATCTATTCTCATAATTTGTATATTCCAAAGTTAGTGAGATCACAAGAATTTACGTGTGTTACCAGGTAGGAGTCTATATATGCATAAAAATATACATGTTCTAAAGAGGCTACAGAGCAAAGGAGACAGGAATTTACATATGTGTTAACTTTGAAAACTCATGGAGAAATATTACAATGAAAAGTTGACTAGATTTATAACACATATCCTTGATAAAGGAGAAGGAAAATCTAAGTATACACCATGCCTCCTACAAAAGGCCTGTATTTCTATTCTGTTACGTTTCTTTTTATCCATCATATTAGCATTAGTAGTCAGAGTCTATTAGGGTATGTGTTAGTGTCAGGGATCATTATTTCAAATGAAAATAGAAAAATGAATCTAATGTGTATGCAAATATGTGCTACACAATAATCTTCCCACTCTCACCTAGAACAATGCCTTGACATTACCTTTGCCCCAAGTGAGACACAATTAGAGAAGAAGAGTTAGAAAATCTGTGAATACATATCTGGAATGGAAAATTCTCAGGAGTTCTCAACCTGGGAGCAGGTAGAGGAGTTTCCAGAAGTAAGGGATTGGGTAAACATTCCACAACCATGGAGCTCTGATGGAAAAAAGACTTCTGGAGAATCTGCCTCTGAGGTGTGGAACTTGAAATATATATTGTTGTCAGGAGCTTTGTCTTCATTTGTAGTGAAACCATCAAAGCTGGGTCTGAATCTATGTGACCTGGAGAACATGGTTTCTTATTTTCCAATGAACCTGAGGCAGCAGTGCTGATTTCTCTCTATGTAGGTAAACAGAGGCCACTGGGCCAAAGTGTCTAACCATGTGGACTGTGAAGCCATTTAGTCATCCTCCAATTTTCATGGTGTTTCTTGGTGCTGAACTGGGAGTTTGGTATTTGCTTCAAGAAATACAAGGAATTCAACTGGGACACAGTGTTGGAGGGAGTTCTGTGACATGTGCTGGGTCAGACTCTCCAGGAGAACGCACTAACCCGGCTTCTATCCCACATAGCTTGCCCCCTTGACCATAGCAACCTGATTCTGAACATTTCCCTGAAACCTCTCCATATAACAAGATGCCTTTGCATATAAGGGTCTGCTGGGTGCACCATGTTAGCTAAAAGCCATTTGGAAGTCAATGGCAGATCCACATGGCACCACCATAAATATTTTATCACACAACTGCACACCACAACTCTGGGCCACCTACTCCGCAGTCTCCATCTAACCGGCATCTCTGTTCTACACCACTTTCATTATACCCAATAAATCAAGGCACTGTCTGGTACACTAATGATCAGCAACAGGACATCAAAGGTTCTCCAGTGCCACCTCATCATGCGAATTTCAAAAATTTCATGGTATTTATCTAGCCATTTTACAAGGATGAAGTTGGAGGCATTGTGGGTTTCAATTCTTTCAGGAATCATTCAATGTTGAGGAAGCTCATTTCAAAGAAAGTTCTGGAGAACTCTCACAGGCAAGGCTTTCCAAAGAGTGGCCAAATAGTCACATGAAGCCAGGCCAATTGAGGTCTACAATGTGAGGTCCATGTGTGTTTTGACTCTCAACTATGTCTGGCAAGTATTTCAAAATAACATCATATGATATTCTGTCTGAGATTCCCAGTGCTCTGTGGAAAGCCACCCCGGGCCTAGATCTCAGTTTCAAAGGGCGACTTTCATGGGTGGCCACCTAAAATCCCAACACAAATCATGGCAATACTTCTCTGAGGTCAGTTCCAGAACTCAGTCTCTAAGAGGAATCACACCAGAGTTCAAGCCCTGGTGGACCCAGTCATCTTTTCTGACTGCCACATAAATGACCACAATGAAAACCAAAACACTCCCAAATGGCCCTCATCTTCTTCCATATAGACACTCATCATAACCTCTGGCTTGACGTTTCCTTGAGGGGCACAGCCCAAGACAGTGTCCAAAATAATCTCCCTTTCCTCTCATTTGCCTAAAGTCAGGGTGGCCTGGACACCCATTCTGTGAACCATGAGTGATCAAATAACCCTGACTTTAATACTGCTCTGCTTCTCCAATTTGAGGCCTACTGTCTGTGGAGTATAGATTCTTGATGTGAATTGGAGTAATGAAAAAACCCAATAACCCATTGGCTACACTCTGCAGGGTTTTGAAGAACTCATTTGACCCAATAAATCCCTATTCTCATTTTATGGAGGTCAGGAACCTTACAGAGGAAAGTGAGAGACTTCATCCTCAATGACTGCTTTTTGGGCCATTTTGGTTTTTGATGTGCCTTCTGGAATGTTACATATTTTTTTTTTCGGTTTTAGTGCCTTTTGGAATATTACATAATTTTTTTCTTTAGACATTATTGCCAGAGTTCCTATCTTCATCCCAGTGCAGGTGAAATCAAAGATAATACCAATCTACGGCTTCTGCAATAGCCATCCCTGTACTGCTTGCAGAACTTGCCTGGACACATTGTGAACTCACCTAAATGCATTGTGAACTATCTGTTGGTGCAGCGACTTGTGGTAGTGTTGGGGTATATTTGCTGATGATGTCATCGGTGGTACAATTTTTCCAAAAGGAGCCATCAATTGGCTTGGTGTATCTTCCTCCCTTCTGCGTGTCATGATCGTCCAGCTAAAATTTGGGGGGCCAACAGAGGTGAGGCAAAAAACCTCACCCACCCCCGCTGGTACAAAGACCTCTCCACAGGTGTGGCTCTAAACTGGACGGGTAGTCAGTGACGGGTAAGATCCAATTGCAATGGTACCAACTTAAAGGGTAAAGACCATATGTACTATTGGACAACCTAAGGCAGGCACGGTCCCTAAGCCACATGCGTGTTGTTTAAACAGAGAGGCGAAGATGTTGAGAGCCACAGCCGAAGGGGCCCCAGCAAAATTCCTGCTGCCAGCAAACTTCCAGCTGCTGGCTGATGATTGGCTCACAGCGGCCCCAGCAACACCTAGCTGATTGGCTCCTCTGCGGTGATGCTCAATGGGCTGTTTCCCTGCCCTTTCAGACCACAAAACTGCTCATTGGGGGACTTTTTTGACTCAGCCCACATGACCCAGCCAATCGCCCTCAAGAGCAGGAGTATTGTGGGAGGCGGAGAGAGGCTCCTGTGGGAGGGAGAGGTTTTGGGAAGCCAGTGGTGGCAGTTGGGGCTCTGAAGGTTTTTCCTGAGAGGCTGTTTTGTTTGGCATGTGTGGTTCTAAAAATAAAGTTAGTTTCTTTTGACAAGTGGCTGCTGATTGTGCCCAGCAAGACTGCGGCATTATCCTAATATTTCTACAATAACTGACCCAGTTTAACATCAATGCAAGTAGATTCCTGTGGGAGAGGACATGATGTGTATTTTGACGTTCATTTTTATGTAACAGTGGTACATTAGTATTTCTTCAGTTTACGCACATCATAGTATATATATTTGATCCACAAGTTCATAAATTTATAGGCATTTGTTTCACTTTCAATCACTTTCTGCTTCAAAACACATGTATTCCTCCAGGTTTCTTGACTGGTCTTTTCATGAGACTTCTTTCCAAACACATTATTTCCGATTTCCATAATCACTTTTGAAGCAAAACTCACACATTCTTCATGAAAAACCATAATGCTGATATAACCATTATATATATTACTGGTTGGAATGAAGGATTGTATATCAATGTAAGATTTTCTGTATATTTTCAGATATCAATTCAATCCATTATTTAAAGTTAGAACCAGTTATAATATTTCTTTACAGTATGGTCTATTCATGCATTATCTCTATAATTATAGACACAGTGTACACCATTTTTACCTCCAAAAATAATTGATACGTCTTCAAAATATTGCTCCCAGAAATGGTGGAAGAAATACTCATGTCACCTGATCTACATATACATTTTACCACAGTAATATTCTGCACACAGAAAGAAGAGGTCAAACTTATGTTTGTACCAAAGCCTAAATGAAAAGTGAGCATGGATTACGGAAAACATCCATGTCCATATTGCCTAATGCTCTCAAAAGTTCATCCTATTGGTGACTACATGTTTGTTTCTTCCTAAGATTATATATTCAAACTCAAGCCTGTTGAAAATGTATAATTCTATCACTCACTTTATACTTTGCCTGATATCCTAATGTCAATTGATATCTGCATTCCTACTTTTTTCCCCAGTTCATCCTTTTGACAGACTCTCCACATGTGCTGACAATTACATTCACTCTCTATCCGAAACCCTATTGCTAAAGATCTTTTCATCCAAATCTTATACTCACTCTTCTTTCAAAACCTACCAACAATCTTACTAATCCTACAAATTATTTCTTTTTGACTGGATGTTCTCTTCAACATTCAATCAACCAAGGTACAAGGAATTATGCCATTGTATATCGATTTATCTGAGACATCTGTGCAGAATATAATTCAAAGCTAAGAATCCCAGCCAAGGGTCCAATGCAATTCTGGGCTTCAAATATTACCTCGATGTCTGTTTTCATACTTATATTTCACTTATATTCTTACAAATATCGCATGTTCCCAATACCATAATTCATCCCGCAGAATGATTCCTAACCCAAATGGAACATGTTATTAACCCTGACCATACACTGTTCTCTCAATCTAACTTTACTGAAGAGCAGGGACAGAGTTGGTCTTTCAATACAGAAATTAGGGGATCTTCCACTTGCTGAGAACCTCCAGGGTCATTAAAGAAATGATCCCTGGATTAAATGTAGGCAGCTATGAATGACGTCAGAGAGCAAAAGTCATCTTCCATGACAAACAACCTGGTTAGCATGAAGGGATGTGTCTGAATCAACATTTCTTTTCTTAATGTATAGAAGATGGACCAAACCAGGCCTATCTGGAGAGCTTTTTTTGGGTGCCTATGGTTGATATACCATGCAAACTTGTGAAAGTTTCACTGGAAGAAGGGGCAGCCTCCAACTCATTGGACTTTGGAAGCAACTGTTAGGACAAATTGGTTGACAAGGCAGTAACCTAATTCAGTTCCTGAAGGAAGTGACCTACGTCACTTCCTTGGTGAAGGAATTCTCTGAACTTGGGATCCATGAAGACAGGTACCCAGAGCCAGTCCCAGTCCCAGTCCCAGTGGGCTCACTTGTTCGGTTTTACCAAGGACAGGGTCAGTCTTTCTTGGTACCTACCTATGTGAGGATGGCCAAAGGCCAGGAGAGCTCTGAAGAGTGACCTTTTCTGAGAAAGCAGGTAGTGGCTCACCGCTGGCTCCTGACAACTTCACAGAGTTGGCCAAGGAGACCAGATCTGAGTCAGGACAGGACATTTCGGGAGAACATTGTATGTCCCACCAGTCAGAGGACACTCTGGATAGTCACAGACCTACTTGGGGGAAGGAGGTGCCTTTGTGGGAGTGGTTGTGGTTTTGTGGTTTTGTCACATGTTCTGAGAATAGGTAGAAAATGCAGTTTGTTTGGTTTGGATTGCACTGTTTCTAGTAAGTCGTTTGACATGTGAGTGTTTCTATGTCTGTGTATCCCACTGTGTCTGTGGTTGTAGACATTAGAAAAGAGAATGAATTAATGGATGTGTCCTGTCTAGTAGAAAGCTTCCTGGCATTCATCCTGCCCAATTGATGAATGGACCGCGGCTTGCCTTCTGGATGGGCAAAACCTACTATCTTCCTAAGATCCTGTTTTCTTCCTGAATTCTGGCCACTCTCCAGAATAGGCTCATGGTTTTGTGTCCAAGATATATACAACCTCCAAGCTCTGTGACATGACCATGTACTTGATAGCTGAAGTGAATGGGAAGCATCTCAGAAAACTCAGATATCAGTGTGACCAGGAAAGTCTCAGTGGAGAAACCCTGCTTTGGGTCTTTTGCTTACCTGTTTTTCTGTTGCCCTAAATGTCAGGAAGGTCTTTGCCTCTGGCCACCCCTTTGTGAAGCCTGAAGAAAACAGTTTTCAAATGAAAATGAATGGGCATCACCTGTTGCTCTTTGCTTAATTGCTTTGTAAAAGGATGTGTCTAAATCAGCCTCTTGGTTCTGTGTGAGGTTGTGGCTTAGTTTCTCAGCACCTGATGCATCTAAAGATAGATTCCATGTGTGCATTCAAAACAGAAATGGCAAATGAGTCTCTTGCCTTCCTCTATTAGATTCCTGACCTTCATCAAGTAAGAATCAGGATCCTTTAGTTCAAATGAGTTCTTTGAACCCCTGCAGAAGTGCTTGGGTTTTCTGATGACTCCAAATCACATAAAGAATCTATACCTGACAGTCAGTAGGCCTCAAATTGGAAAAGCAGAACAGTATTAACGCCATGCCTATTTGATCAGTTCTGGTTCACAGGAAGGGTGTGTAGGCCACCCTGACTTTCGGCAAATAAGGGGAAAGGGAGCTTATTTTGGACAGTGTCTTGGTCTGCGCCCCTCATGGAAACTTCTAGCCAGAGGTTATGATTAGTGTCTATATGGAAGAACATGAGGGCCATGTGAGAGTGTTTTGGTTTTCATTGTGGTCATTTGTGTGGAGGTGGGAAAAGATGACTGCGTCCACCTGGGTTTCAACTCTTGTGGGATTCCCCTTGGAGACTGAGTTCTGAAACTGACCTTAGAGAAGTATTGCCATGAATTGTGTTGGGATTTTCAGAGGCCACGCATGAGAGTCACCCTTGGAAACTGAGATCTAGGCCCAGGGTGGCTTTCCACAGAGCACTGGGAATCTCAGCGAGGATATCACTTGATTATATTCTGATAGACTTGGCAGCAATAGTTGAGAGTCAAAACACACATGGACCTCACATTGTAGACCTCAATGTGGCTGGCTTTATGTGACCTTGTGCCACTCTTTCAGAAGACTTGCCTGTGAGTGTTCTCTAGAGCTTCCATTGAAATGAGATTCCTAAATATTTAATGGTTCCTGAATGAATTGAAACCCACAGTAACTCCAACTTCATCCTTGAAAAATGGCTAGAAAATAAAATGAAATTTTTGAAATTTCCATGACCAGCTGGCACTGGAAAACCATTTGATGTCCTGTTGCTTATCATGAGTATACAAGACAGTGCCTGGTTTGACTGAGTTTCATGATAATGATGTAGAAAAGATATGCCAGTAAGTTGGAGCCTGCTGAGTAGTGGGCCAAGAGCAGTAGAGTGTAGGTGTGTGAAAAAACATCTGTGGTGGGGCCACGTGGATCTGCCATTGGCTTATAAATGGTTTGTGACTGACATGTGCAGCTAGCAGACCTTTGGATGTAAAGGCATCTTGTTGTATGGAGAGGTTTCAGGGCAATGTTCAGAATCATGTTGCTATGGTCAAGGGGGCAACTATGTGTGATAGAAGCCTTCTTGGTACATTCTCCTGCCGATCCTGACCACCACACGTGACAGAACTCCCTGCAGCACTGTATCACAGTTAAGCTCCTTTATTTCGTAAAGTAAATACCAAACTTTCAGTGCAGCATCAAATAACATGATTAAATGTGAAGGATGATCAAATGGCTTCACAGTCCACATGGGGAGACACTTAGCCCCCAGTAGCCCCAGTTTGCCTACAAAGAGAGAATTCAGTACTGCTGCCTCGTGTTCATAGGAAAATAAAAAAAAACATGTCGTCCAGGTCACATAGATGTAGACTCAGCTTTGATGTTCTCACTGCAAAGGAAGCTAAAGCTCCTGACAACAACATATATTTCAAGTGCCCAACCTCAGAGGCATTTTCTCAAGAAGTCTTAAGGCTGACACAGCTCCATGTTTGTGGTATTTACCCTGTCCCTTACTTTTGGAAACTCCTCTACCACCTTCAAGGTTGTGAACTCCTGAGCATTTTCCATTCCAGATATTTATTATGAACTCAAACAACAACAAGTGCTGGCGAGGATGTGGAGAAAAGGGTACACTTGTACATTGCTGGTGGGACTGCAAATTGGTGCAGCCAAATTGGAAAGCAGTATGGAGATTTCTTGTAGAGGTGGGAATGGAACCACCATTTGACCCAGGTATTCCACTTCTCAGTCTATTCCCTAAAGACCTAAAAAAAATGCTACAGGGACACTGCTACATTGATGTTCATAGCAGCACAATTTACAATAGCAAGACTGTCGAACCAACCTAGATGCACTTCCATAGATGAATGGATAAAAAATGAGGCATTTATACACAATGGAGTATTACTCTGCATTAAAAAATGACAAAATTTTTACAGAGAAATGGATGGCATTAGAGCAGATTATGCTAAGTGAAGCTAGCCAATCCCTAAAACCAAATGCCAAATGTCTTTTTGATATAAAGAGAGTAACTAAGAACAGAGTAGGGACGAATAGAATGAGAAGAAAATTAACATTAAACATGGATGAGAGGAGGAAGGGAAAGGGAGAGAGAAGGGAAATTCCATGGAAATAAAAGGAGACCCTCAGGGTTATACAAAATTACATACAAGAGGAGGTGAGGGAAAGGAAAAAATTATACAACGGGGAGAAATGAATTACAGTAAAGAGGTAGAGAGAGAAGAGGAGAAGGGAGGTAAGGGGAGGGGGATAGTAGAGGTTAGGAAAGGCAGCAGAATACGACAGACACTAGTATGGCAATATGTAAATCAATGGATGTGTAACTGATGTGATTCTGCAATCTGTTTATGGGGTAAAAATGGGAGTTCATAACCCACTTGAATCACAGTGTGGAATATGATATATCAAGAACTATGTAATGTTTTGAACAAGCATAAATAAAAATTAAAAAAAAAGAAAACTAACTTTGGTGAATGGTGCAAAGAAATCCTAATATTTCTACAGTAACTGACACAGTTTAACATCAATGCGAGAAGATTCCTGTGGGACATGATGTGTATTTTGATGTTCATTTTTATTCAGCACTGGTACATTAGTATTTCTTCAGTTTATTCACATCATATTATAATATTTCATCCACAAGTAAGCAAATTTATGGTCATTTTTTTCAATTTCAATCACTTCCTGCTTCAGAACTCATGAATTCCTCGGTGTTCCTTGACTGGCATTTTCATGAGACTTCTTTCCAAACACATTATTTTCGATTTCCATAATCACATTTGAAGCAAAACTCACACAAACTTCATGATAAATTGTACCCTAATATTAACATTAGGTGTATAACTGGTTGTCATGAATGATTGCATATCAATATAAGATTTCTTATATATTTTCAGATATCAATTCAATCCATTATTTAAAGTGGAACAAGTTGTATTATTTATTGAAATTAAGGTCTATTCATGCATTATCTGTATATTCATAAAAACAGGGTACACCTCTTTTTACCCCCAATGCTAATTTATACGTTTTCAAAATACTGCTCCTAGAAATGGTGGAAGAAAAAATCATGTCATCTGATCTACATATACATTTTATCACAGTAATATTCTGGAATCAAAATGCAAAGGTCCCACTTAGGATTGTACCAAAGCCTAAATGTAAAGTGAACATGGATTACTAACAATATCCATGTCCATGTTGCCTAATGCTCTCAAATGTCAATCCTATTGGTGACCTACATATTTGTTTCTTCCTAAGATTAGATATTCAATCTCAACCCTGTTGAAAATGTCTTATTCTATCACTCACTTTATACTTTGCCTGGTTTCCTAATGTCTCTATTGATATCTGCTTTTCTACAAATTTTCCCCAGTTCATCATTGTGTCTGATTTCTTCATATGTGCTGACATTTATATTCACTCACTGCCCGAAATAAATTGCTAAAGAACTTTTGTTACATATTCTATACTAACTCTACTTGCTAAACATAACGACTATCTTCTTTTTTTTTTAAAATTATTTTTATTGGTTGTTCAAAACATTACAAAGCTCATGGCATATCATCTTCCATACATTTGATTCAAATGGGTTATCAGCTCCCATTTTTACCCCAAATACAAGTTGCAGAATCCCATCGGTTACACATCCACATTTTTACATAATACCATATTAATGACTGCGACTATCTTCTTAATCCTACCGACAATCCCTTTTGACTGCATGTTCTCTTCAGCATTCAATCCTCCAAGGTTCAAGTTCCTCTGCCATT
This sequence comes from Callospermophilus lateralis, assembly GCF_048772815.1. Lineage (NCBI taxonomy): Eukaryota > Metazoa > Chordata > Mammalia > Rodentia > Sciuridae > Callospermophilus > Callospermophilus lateralis. The sequence goes on from NW_027513165.1 coordinate 1,585,960, forward strand.
GTATATCGATTTATTTGAGACATGTGTGCAGATAGTAATTCAAAGCTAAATATCCCAATCAATGGCCCAATGCCCTTCTGGGATTCAAATCTTACTTTAATTTCTGTTTTCATACATATATTTAACCTCGATATTCTTATAAATATCACAGGTTCCCAATACCATTATTAATCCAGCAGAATGATTCCTAACCCAAATCGAACATGAAATTTACCCTAACCATACACTGTTCACTCAATCTAACTTTACAGAAGAGCAGAGACAGATTGTTCTTACAATACAGGAATGTAGGGGATGCTCTACTTGTTAAGAACCTCAAAGGTCCATGCAGAAATGATCCCTGGAGAAGATGTAGGCAGCAATGAAGGACCTGAGAGACAAAAAGTCATTTTCCATGGCAAACAACCTGGTCAGGATGAAGGGTTTTGTCTGAATCAGCCTCTATCTTCTTACTGTAGAGAAGATGGACCAAACCAGGCTTGTGTGGAGAGCTGTTCTCGGGTGCCTAAGGTTGATATACCATTCTAAGTTGTGAAAGTGCCAAAGGAAGTAGGGGAAGCCTCCATCTCATGGGACCCTTGGAAGCAACTCTTAGGACAAAGTGGTTGCCAAGGCAGTGACCTCATTCAGTTCTTAAAGGAAGTGACCTACCTCACTTCCTTGTTGATGGAACTTTCTGAACTTGGGACCAAGGAAACCAAGCACCAGAGCCAGTCCCAGTCCCAGTCCAAGTGGTCTCATTTGTTTGGAATCACCAAGGACAGAGTCAGTCTTCTTGGTACTGACTGATGTGAGGATGGCCAAATGCCAGGAAAGATATGAACAGGGGCCTTTCCTTACTAAGCAGGTAGTGGCTCACTGCTGGCTCCTGACTGCTTTACAGAGTTGTACAAGGAGACCAGATCTGAGACAGGACAGACCATTACCGGGGAACATAGTATGGCAAACCTGTCAGAGGACACTCCGGATAATTACAGCCCTACTTGGGGGAAGGAGGTGTCTTTTTGAGTGTGGGTGTGTGGTTTTGTCTCTGTTCTGAGAATAGGTAGGAAAGGAGGTTTCTTTGGTTTGCAGTGAACTGTTTCTAGTAAGTCGTTTTACAAGGTGAGTGTTTCTATGTCTGTGTATCCCACTGTGTCCGTGGTTGTATACATTAGAAAAGAGAATGCATCAATGCATGTGTCCCCTCTAGTAGAAAGCTTCCCAGCATTCATCCTGCCCAATTAATGAATGGAGTGTGGTTTCCATATCGATAGGCAACACCTACTACCTTATTAAGTCCCTGTTTTCTTTCTGAATTCTGACAACTCTTCAGAATAGGCTCTTGGGTTTGTGTCCAAGATATGTACCAACTCCAATCTCTGTCACATGGCCATGTACTGGATATCTGAAGGGAATGGCCAGCATCTCAGAAAACTCAGATATCAGTGTGACCAGGAAAGTCTCAGTGGAGAAACCCTGCTTTGGGCCTTTTGCTAACCTATTGTTCTGTTGCCTTGAATCTCAGGATGTCTTTGCCTCTGGCCACCCCTTTGGGAAGCCTGAGGAAAACATTTTTCAAATGGAAATGAAGAGCATCACCTGTGTCTCCTTGCTTAATTGCTTTGGAAAAAGATGTGTCTGAATCATCCTCTTGGCCCTGTGTGAGGCTGTGGCTTAGATTCTCAGCACCTGATGGATCAAAAGAAAGATCACATGTGTGCATCCAAAACCAAAATGGCAAATATTCACTCATTGTGAATGAATTCTTATACCTTCCTCTGTTAGGATCCTGACTTCCATCAAGTGAGAATAGGAATCCTTTGGGCCAAATGAGTTCTTCAAATCTCTGCAGAGGGGCTTGGATTTTCTCATGACTCAAATTCACATAAAGAATCTAAACCACAGAGTCAGAAGGCCTCAAATTGAAAAAGCCAAGCAGTATTAATGGCAGGCCTATTTGATCATTCCTGGTTTACAGGAAGTGTGTCCAGGCCACCTTCATGTTAGACAAATGAGGGGAACAGGACCTTAATTTGGACACTGACTTGGGCTGTGGACCTCATTGAAAACTCCAGCCAGACGTTATAAGGAGTGTCTATATGGAAAAAGATGAGGACCATGTGGGAGTGTTTTGGTTTTAATTGTGGTCATTTGTGTGGCGGTTGGAAGAGATGACTGTTCCACTGGGCTTGAACTCTGGTGTGATTCCCCTTAGAGACTGAGTTCTTTAACTGACCTCAGAGAAGTATAGCCATGAATTGTGTTGGGATTTTAGGAGGCCACACATGAGAGTCGCCCTTGGAACCTGAGATCTAGGCCCAGGTTGGATTTCCACAGAACATTGGGAATTTCAGCCCGGATATAACAATTTTTCTTAAAGACTTGGCAGCCATATTTGAGTTTAAAACACACATGGACCTCATATTGTAGATCTCAATGGGCCTGGCTTCATGTGACATTTTGGCCACCCTTAGGGAAACCTTGCCTGTGAGAGTGCTCCTGAGCTTTCATTGAAATTAGCTTCTTCACCATTTAATGGTTCCTGAATTAATTGAATCCCTCAGAGCCTCAAACTTCATCCGTGAAAAATGGCTAGAAAATTACCATGAAATTTTTGATATTTTCATGATCAGCTGGCACTGGAAATACTTTGGATGTCCTGTTTCTGATCCTGAGTATACCAGACACTGCCTTGATTGACTTTGTTTCATGAAAATGGTGTAGAACAGATATGCCAGTAAGTTGGAGCCTGGTGAGTATGGGCCTAGAGCAGTGGTATGCAATTGTGTGATAAAACATCTGTGTTGCGGCCATGTGGATCAGCCATTGGCTTCCAAATGGCTTGTGACTGACATGGTGCAGCCAGCAGACCCATATATGTAAAGGCATCTTGTTATATGGAGAGGATTCACTGCAATGTTCAGAAGCATGTTGCTATTCTCAAGGGGGCAATCTACATGGGATAGAACCTTGGTTGGTGCATTCTCCTGAAGACCCTGACTCACCACACCTTAAAGAACTCCCTCCACCACTCTGTCCCATTTTAACTCCTTGTATTTTTTGAAGCAAATACCAAACTCCCAGTGCAGCAGCGAGAAACACCACGAAAAGTGGAGGATGACCAATTGGCTTCACAGTCCACACTGAAAGACACTTAGACCCCAGTGTCCATAGTTTACCTACAAAGAGAGAATTCAGCACTGCTTCCTCATGTTCATTGGATAATAAAAAACCATGTCCTCCAAGTAACATAGATGCAGACCCAGCTTTCATGGTTTCTCTACAAAGGAACTAAATCTCCTCAGAACATCAAATACTTCAAGTGCCCACTCTTAGAGGCAGTTTCTCAAAAAGTATTTAGGCCAGCAGAGCTACATGTTTGTGGAAGGTTTACCCTGTCCCTTACTTTTAGAATCTTCTCTACCACCTCCAAAGTTGTAAACTCCAGAGTATTTTCCATTCCAGATATATATTCACAGATTTTCTAACTCTTATCCTCTTATTGTGTCTTACTTGAGGAGAATGTAATGTCAAGGCATTGTTCTGGATGAAAGTGGGAAGATTTTTGTGTAGCACATATTTGCATACACATTGGATTCAATTTCCTATTTTCCATTAGAAATGCTGAATCCCTGAAACTAACATATACCCTATTAGACTCTGACTACTAATCCTAATATGATGGAGAAAAATAACACAAACATAATAGAAATACAAGCAGTTTAGATGAGGTATGTTTTATAGTTGGAGTTGCCTTTTGCATGGTATAGTGTAGCAGTTATAAATCGAGTCAATTATTTGTTGAAATAGTTCTCCATGCGTTTTTAAAGTTAACAAATAAGTGAATTCCTGTCCCCCTTTCTCTGTAGCCTATTCAGCACACGTATTTTTATATGCACATATAGAATCCTACCTGGTACCACACGTACATTCTTGTGAGGTGGCTGACTTGGCAGATACAAATTGGAAGAAGAGATCACTCCTCCTAAACGCTGCTTGAACTGGTAATTCAAATGTGAGTGAGCTTCCTAGTTGAACAACATTATACATAAATCCATGTTCAGTAAAATGAATATATTTGGATCTGTGGATGATATACATTTCATGGTGTATTTCGTTTGGCATATATATTGCAATTTTTAATGTCTGTCTCTGTGTGTGTATATAAATATATATATATAGATACACTCTCAGGAGTATTCAAAATATGAAATATGTGTCTTATTACACACTTCCTAAATTCATTCATATTTATATTGTGGATTTATAATCAACTTTTCACAAGATTATTCTCAGAAATATTCATCCACCTGAAATACGTATTTGTATCTTAGTACTGTTTCCACCCCAGATATGCATTCACGGATTTTCAAACTCTTCTACCCTAATTGTGTCTTACTTGAGGTGAAGGTAATGTAAAGGCATTGTTCTGGATGAGAGTGGGAAGATTATTATGTAGCATATATTTTTATACACATTGGATTCATTTTTTTATATACCATTGAAAATACTGAATCCCTGACAATAACCCATACCCTACTATACTCTGTCTACTAATCCAAATGATGGAGAAAAACAACCCAAACAGAATAGAAATACAAGCAGTTCAGAAGAGGCGTGGGGTATATTTGGACTTGCCTTTTTCATGATAAATGGTAGGTGTTATAAATCTAGTCAATTTTTAATTGAAATAGTTCTCCATGTGTTGTTAAAGTTAACAAATATGTAAATGCCTGTCTGCCTTTCTCTGTAGCCTATTCAGCACATGTATTTTTATATGCTTTATAGAATCCTACCTGGTATCACACCTTCATTTTTGTGAGGTGACTGACTTGGCAGATAAAAGTTGTGAGAAGAGATCACTCCTCTAAACTCTGTTGGAACTGAAAATTCAAACTATGGGTGAGCTTCCTAGTAGAACAACATTATACATAAATCCTTGTTCAGTAAAATAAATATTTTTGCATCTGTGGATGCTATATATTTTATGATGAACTTCGATTGGCGTATATATTCCTACATTTTAATGTCTGTGTGTGTGTTTTGTGTGTGTGTGTGTGTGTATATATATATATATATATATATATATATATATATATATATACACACACATATATAATTATGTATATATGTTTATACACACATATATAATTATATATGTATAAATATATATGTATATACACACATATATAATTATGAATATATATATATATATATATATAGTCCTGATTTTTAAAATATGAAATGTATGTATCTTAAATACACTCCCTAAATTCATTCATGTTCAAAAATGTGGATTTATAATAAACTTTTCACAAAATTATTCTAAGAAATATTCATCCTCCTGAAATACACATTTGTTTCATAGTTCTGAAAACTAACTTCAGTAAATGGTGCTTACAAATCCTAATATTTGTACAGTAACTAACCCAGATTAACATCAATCAAGTAGATTCGTATGGGACATGATGTGTCTTCTGACGTTTATTTTCATTCAACACTGGTACATTACTATTTCTTCAATTTTTACAAATCATAGGATATATATATTTCATCCACAAGTTCACAAATTTATACGCATTTGTTTCACAATCACTTCCTGCTTCATTAAACATGTATTCCTCCAGGTTTCTTGACTGGTCTTTTCATGAGACTTCTTTCCAAACACATTATTTTAGATTTCCATAATCACTTTTGAAGCAAAACTCACACACCCTTCATGATAAACCATAACCTTAATGTGGCCATTAGATATATAACTGGTTGGAATGAATGTTTGTATGTCAATATAAGATTTCTTGTATTTTTTCACATATAATTTCAATCCATTATTTAAAGTCGGAACCAGATATATTATTTATTCACAGTATGGTCTATTCATGCATTATCTCTATATGCACAGACAAAGGGTACACCTCTTTTTACCCCCATTACTAATTTATACGTCTTGAATATGTTGCTGCCAGAAATGGTGGAAAAATAGTCATGTCACCTGATCTACATATATGTTTTATCACAGAAATATTCTGGACAAAAAAAGCAAAGGTCACACTTAAGATTGTAGCAAAGACTAAATGAAAAGTGAGCATGGATTACTAAACATCCATGTCCAGGTTGCCTAATGCTGTCAAATGTCAATCCTATTGGTCACTACACATTTGTTTCTTTCTAAGATTATATATTCAAACTCAACCCTGTTGAAAATATCTAATCCTATCACTCACTTTATACTTTGCCTGATTTCGTAATGTCTCTATTGATATCAGCTTTCCTAACTATTTTCCCCAGTTCATCATTGTGACTGTCTCTTCACTTGTGCTGACATTAACATTCACTGTGTACCAGAAACCCTATTGCTAAACAACGTTTGGTCCAAATCCTATACCCACTCTTCTTTCTAAACCTACCGAGAATCTTCCGAATCTTACCGACTATCCCTTTTGACTGGAAGTTCTCTTCTACATTTAATCATCCATGGTACAAGGACCTAAGCCATTGTATATCGATTTACCTGACACATCAGTCCAGAACATAATTCAAACCTACGTATCCCAATCAAGGGCCCAATGCCCTTTTGGGCTTCAAATCTTAGCTAGATTTCTGTTTTCATACTTATAATTCACCTATATATTCTTGTAAATATCGCAGTTTCCCAATACCATTATTCATCCCGCAAAAAGTTTCCTAATCCAAATCGAACCTGTTAGTTAACCTAACCATACACTGTTCAGTCAATTTAACTTTACAGAACAGCAGGGATAGAGTTGTTCTTACAATACAGGAATATAGGGGATCTTCCACATGCTGAGAAACTCAAAGGTCCATGCAGAAATGATTCCTGGAGAAGTTGTAAGCAGCTATGGAGGACCTAAGAGAGCAAAAGTCATCCTCCATGGCAAACAACCTGGTCAGGTGAAGGGTTGTGTGTGAAACAGCTTCTCTCTTCTTAATGTAGAGAAGATGGACCAAACCAGGCCTGTGTGGAGAGCTGTTCCCAGGTGCCAATGGTTGATATACCATTCTAACTTGTGAAAGTGTCACAGGAGGTAGGGGCAGCCACCATCTCATGGGACCCTTGAAAGCAATTGTTAGGATAAAGTGGTTGCCACGGCAGTAACCTCATTCAGTTCCTGAATGAGGTGACCTACCTCTCTTCCTTGATGACGGATCTCTCTGAACTTGGGATCCAGGAAGCCAGGCACCCAGAGTCAGTCCCAGTTTCTTACCCAGTGGGCTCAGTTGTTTGGAATAACCAAGGACAGAGTAAGTCTTCCTTGGTACCTACTGATGTGAGGATTGCCAAATGCCAAGAGAGCTCTAAAAAGGGGAATTTCCTGAGAAAGCAGGTAGTGGCTCACCACTGGCTCCTGAAAACTTCACAGTGTTGGCCAAGGTGACCAGATCTGAGAAGGACAGGCCATTTCAAGGAAACATAGTATGGCCCATCATTCAGAGTACATTCCAATTAGTCACAGACCTAGTTGAATAAAGGAGGTGTCGTTGTGGGTGTGATTGTGATTTTGTGGTTATGTCTCATGTTCTAAGAATAGGTAAGAAAGGCGGTTTGTTTGCTTTAGAGTGGACTGTTTATAGTAAGTCATTTGACAAGGTGATTGTTTGTATGCCTGTGTATCCCACTGTGTCCGTGGTTGTAGACATTATAAAAGATAATGCATCAATGGATGTGTCCTGTCTAGTAGAAAGCTTGCCAACATTCATCCAGCCCAATTTATGAGTGGACTGCAGGTTGCTTTAGGGACGGGCAACACCTACTATCTTCCGAAGTTCCTGTTTTCTTCCTGAATTCTGGCCACTCTCCAGAGTAGGCTCATGGTTTTGTGTCCAAGATATGTACCACCTCCAAGCTCTGTGACATTGCCATATACTGGATAGCTGAAGGGAATAGCAAGCATCTCAGAAAACTCAGATATCAGTGTGACAAAGAAAGTCTCAGTAGAGAAACCCTGCTTTGGGCCTTTTGCTTACCTATTTTTCTGTTGCTCTGAGAGTCAGGAAGGTCTCTGCCTCAGGCCACCAGTTTGTGAAGCCTGAAGAAAACAGTTTTCAAATGGAAATGAATGGGCATCACCTGTGTATCTTTGCTTAATTGCTTTGGAAAGGGATGTGTCTGAATCAGCCACTTGGCCCTGTGTGAGGCAGTGGCTTAGATTCTCAGCACCTGATGGAACTAAAGAAAGATCCCATGTGTGCTTCCAAAACCAAAATGGCAAAAATATCAGTAATTGTGTATGAAGTATCTTGCCTTACTCTGATAGGTTTCTGATCTCCATCAAATGAGACTAGGGATCCTTTGGGTCAAATGAGTTCTTCAAAGCCCTGCAGAGGCTAGCCCATATGAACTTGGGTTTTTTCATTACTTTAAATCACATTAAGAATCTATACCTGAGAGTCAGTAGGCCTCAAATTGGAGAAGCAGAGCAGTATTAAGGCCAGGCTTATTTTATCACTCCTGGTTCACAGGAATGGTGTCCAGGCCCAGCTGACTTTAAGCAAATAAGGGATAAGGGAGCTTGTTTTGGATACTGTCTTGTGCTGCGCCCCTCATAGAAACCTCCAGCCAGAGGTTATAATGAGTGTCTATATGGAAGAAGGTGAGGACCATGTGGGAGTGTTTTGGTTTTAATTGTGTTCATTTGTGTAGTGGTTGGAAGAAATGACTGGATCCACCAGGGCTAGAACTTTGGTATGATTCACCTTAGAGACTGAGTTCTGGAACTGACCTCAGAGAAGTATTGTCATGAATTGTGTTGCGATTTTAGAAGGCCACGCATGAGAGTCGCCATTGGAAACTGAAATCTAGGCCAAGGGTGGCTTTCGACTGATCACTTGGAATCTGAGCCAGGATATCACATGATTTTATTCTGAAAGACTTGACAGGCATAGTTGAGAGTCAAAACACACATGGACCTCACATTGTAGACCTCAATTTGCTGGGCTTCATGTGACTATTTGGCTACTCTTTGGGAAGCCTTGCCTTTGAGAGTTCTCCAGAGCATTCATTGAAATGAGGTTCCTCAACATTAAATGGTTCCTGAATGAATTGAAACCCACAGTTTCTCCAACTTCATCCTTGAAAAGTGGCTAGATAAATACCCTGAAATTTTTGAAACTCCCATGACCAGGTGGCACTGGAGAAACTTTGGATCTCCTATTGCTGATCATGAGTGTACCAGACAATGCCTTGATTGACTGGGTTTCATGATAATGGTGAAGAACAGAGATGCCAGTAAGTTGAGAATGCTGAGTAGTGGGCCCAGAGCAGTGGTGTGCAGGTGTGTGATAAAATATCTGAGGTGGGGCCGTGTGGATTTCCAATTGACTTCCAAATGCCTTTTGGCTGCCATGGTGCATCCAGCAGAACCTTACATGTAAAGGCACCTTATTATATGGAGAGGTTTCAAGGCAATGTTCAGAATCAGGTTGGTATGGTCAAGGAAAAAGCTGTGTGAAATAGAAGCCTGGTTGGTGCATTCTCCTGCAGTTCCTGACCCACCACACGTGAAAGAACTCCCTCCAGCACTGTGTCCCAGTTGAACTCCTTGTATTTCGTGAAGCAAATACCAAACTCCCAGTGCAGCACCAAGAAACACCACAAAAATGGAGGATGATCAAATGGCTTCACAGTCCACACGGGGAGACACTTAGCCCCCAGTGGCCACAGTTTACCTACCAAGAGAGAATTCAGCACTGCTGCCTCATGTTCATTGGAAAATAAGAAACCATGCTCTCCATTCACATAGATGCAGACCCAGCTTTGATGGTCTCAATAAAAAAGAAGCTAAACCTTCTGACAACAAAATATATTTAAAGTACCCAACCTCAGAGGCAGTTTCTCAAGAAGTCTTTAGGCCAGCAGAGCTCTATGTTTGTGGAGTGTTTACCTCTTAGACCAGGATGTAAGAAAAGAACACTGACTCCAGTTAAAATCAAATTAAAGTAAGCTTATTATTTCCACTGGCTGGGCTGCCTCTCCCTCCAAAGATTGCAAGAGCAAGAGAGCAACCCCACCTTTACTACAGCCCAGGTTTGCAGCCCAGAAAGTTACACAAAAATGGGGTAACAGATAACAGAACTCTGACAAGCATCACACTAATGGGAGTTTACATTTTTTTTTTTTGCTAGCCCCAACATCAAAATTTATGAGGACCATTAGAGCCTCAGAGAGGGTCATTGTCTGGCCACAGAAGGCCAATATTTATGAGGTGTGACAAAGTTTCAGAGAGGGCTGCTATCTGGTCAGAGAGCCATGCACGGGTGAGTTTAAGGCACGGGCAGTCATTCCAAGCAGGTTCAGAATTTGCAGTAATTTACAGTAAAGCCAAAATGATTTTTTCATGGCTTTGTTGCAAGATGGCTCCCAATTTTAATAAAAGATAAGGTTGGGTCTATCATTCCCCCCTTTTCTTATGTGTCCCTTTGTAATCCTTGATAGGTTAGTGGAAAAGCACTGAGGAAATTTTAATCCCTCAGTTAACAGTCTCCAAATTTTTAGAACTCACCGAAAACCAGTCTCCCTGATATTACCTGACTTAATTAATTACTTATATTGATAGTCTATTTATTTTGGGCTCCATTGGTGTAAGTGGAGAGTCGTCTCTCATTTTGCCTTCTTCTCAGCTGAGAGAGGGTGACATGAGTGTGCATGGCGTGAGAGACATGAGTTGCCTTTTTGAAGTCAGTTGAGGAATATGAGTTGCCTTTTAGAAGTCAGTTCTTTTTGAAGTCTTGTTGAGGAAGAACAGGTTGTAAAGTCATCTGGGGATGGGTTCTTCTATGAGAGAAACAAAAAACATGAGTATTGAATAAATGTTGCAGTAGCTGGATCATGTCACTGTATGAAGTACCCTCACCAGTCTTTAATATCCCCAATTATCAGGACTGTCAACTTAATATTTAACTTTTAGTGTTACAGTTGTCCCTCCCCATAATATACAGTTTAATAATTTAATGTCATCTGATTTTGCAAAATCCTTTCACTAGTATGACCTCTGTGTCTAATAGAGAAACATTTAATTCTGTTACTCAGGGCTGGATAATCGTACTAGCAAACACCAAGCCTACCTGTGTAGGTTAGGAATATCTGTAGGCCTTAAACTAAAAACTTCTGCCTCTGGCAGCTCCTCTTGATAGTCTTTGTAGCCAACAGTTTTACTTATTTTGGGAGGCTAACATAAAGTGTATACCTTAAAATATTATTATTATTATTATTATTATTATTATTATTATTATTATTATTATTATTTAAAATGCCCAGGAATGGCTGTATTTTGGTTTTAACTGTCTTTGCTAAGTGTTTAAGATGAAGCAGTCAAATGACTTTTGTTTCTATCTATTGTTAGCAGTCAGCTGAGCTTTTATGGGAGTCATTCCTTGGGAAACTTGAGAGCAGCTTCTCAGTTCTGCTAGTGCAATTTGAGCTAGGTGGGTTCAGGTCTTGCTTGACCATGTGGCTTCCCTCAGAAGCATCAGGGATGTCTCCCTTTCCTGATGACTCTCCTCTTTGTAGCAAATGCACTGATTGGCTTTCTGTTCTCCAGTGGCCTCATTAATCTCCCTGATCGGGAGGTTATGTGGCCCAGAGTTGCAAAGCTCATAGAGAAGTCCCCTGTTCCCTGGATTCAGACTGACTCAAAGGGCAAGAGTCAAATATTGTTTTTTTTTTTGGCCCTTTTCATTTAACTTTAATTTTCAATCCTAATCTGAAACAACCAGCAAATAAATTTTAACAGCCATATATTAAGAGTACTGCACTTTAATGTCTATAAGTTTATAATTATTTATATTTTATTATTTGGGATCTTATTATTCTGTCTGTCTTGTAGTTGATGACTTATTTTCTTAAATTAACCCATGTTGTGTTCTTAAAGCAACACTTCTGTAAAACACCAACAGGGAATCTTTAGATCACTTATAAAGAAATTAAAAAATAAAATTTTTTAACAAGAATAAAAATACTTAGTTCATGTAATAGCTACCCTGAATTTTTTGGTGAGTTATATATTATATCACCTTTTTGAGATCCTAGTAATCTTGACAGAAAAAAAAATTTGAACATAACTTTAAATGAAATAAAATCTGACCTACTGCTTTCGTAGTCATTCTCACATGTAGTAAGATGGGACACAGAGTCTTATCTCAGGTAAGCAGGGCTCCTTATAAATCTTAAATGCTTTAGTTCTCAAGCTGATCTTTTTTTTAAATATCATTTTACAAAGTTTACATGAATTGTTTGAGGTCACATGAACATTAGCTCACACCATATGATATCACATTTAAAACATGAACTAAAGTACGGCTGAAAGATTTTAACCTTTACATAGATTAGGGTCTCATTAACTTAAAAATACATTTAAATTGTTCCACAATGTAAAAAGTAACATAAAACTTTACATATATTATTGATAACAGGTAAATAAATCCCCAATATATATTTTATTTACCATACAACTTCAGAACACCTCCTTGATATAATGCTCTTTTAAAGTTTCTACCTTATAGAGTTGTATAACTGGAAAATATGAGCACATTAATAGCATCACAATTGCATTGAAATTTCTACATTAAACAAGTTTAGCTTTTAAAGAAATGGCAGTACAGTGCTCTAAAATAACAGTTCTTATTTAAACATTTGTTTAATTTTTATGATTGCTTGCTCTAGAAAATTTAAATCTTAATAAACTTAATGTTATGGGTAAACTTATGTTTAAGAAATTTTTGTCTCTTTTACACATGACTGATTTTTACAATCTTATACAGACTTTAGTACAAACTTATACAGACCTTAGTATATCAATCAGATAGCAAACAAAAGTACTCATGAATGAGTAATCCCATATCAAATTTACTTTACTTATTTATCAAAATATTAGACAAATTTTTTGAACACTGTAAACCATTTTTTTGATTGAAAGAAAAGTCCTGGAACAAAGGCATATTAGACCTTTTGTAGACATTAATAGTTTATTAGATTTTTGAACACCTAGAAAAACTTGTAAGCTTAAATTTAAAGACATTTATATTTATCTGTTTACCCAATTTAAATTGAAACATTTAAATCACGTGAATTAAAGATCTTTGGATCCACTTTTTAAAATTGTTTTTATGAGTTCTTTTTAATATGAGTGCTCCTTATATATGTTAATTTGTGTATCATATATATGATATATGGAGATATATATATATATATATATATATATATATATATATATATATATATATATAGACATACAACACATAACAAATTGTGCACACATAATAAAAGTGAAGGCCTTGTAGCTTTTCACAGGTGAAATCTCCATTGCAGTGATTTAAAAATTCCACAGTTGGTCAAAGATATTACTGATCAGAAAAACATTAACCTAGGTCTGTAGGAGCAAAATCAAGAGCTCAAAAAATAAATAAAGAACCTAAGGAAAAAATTATGAGTCCTAGAAAAATGACTGGCCAGTAATTAGTAAATACCATACAATTTACCTTTTTTTTTTCCCTTAGGCCTCAAATAAGTCTCCTACTAAGCTTACAGGCTTCTTTCATTTGCATTTCAAAATAAGTCCTGGCTGAGGTCTGGAAGAAGAAGGAAAAAAAGGCTATTCTGAGCAGAAACCTTAGGCCTAAGGTATTTTAACCATAATTTTCATGTTAGGATGTTGAAAATTATGATACAAGTTTAAGATACAATTCACAAAATTTTATATCTTTACAAGTTGTTTTGTCAACAGATATCATACTATGATTTAGTATCCTTGTCCAAATTAATGCACTGGTACACACAGTGACATTTTCCGAGGCAACCTAATTTAAAATTGGTGAAAAAAAGACTGAATGATTGGGAAGTTACTTGCCAACTTGGAAGTAGAGTTCTTTAGTTTTCCATCCTAAGTATTTAAGTTCTCTGGCATGAATTATCTGAAACCATGAACTAAACAAATACCTAAACCCGACTTTTAACTGCAAGATTGTGGAATGCTTCAAAAACCCATTCAGATACCAGATTGGTACAATGAAACATCATCATTTAGACACACATTCAGCTAAGATCATTTCCAAGAAACAATTTATAATATTAACACATTATTGCACATGTCTTAAAGGGCTAGAAAAAAGGCACAAGACAGACAGAAATGAACTCCAGACAATGGCTGACAGACAGAACCCTTTAAAACAGAGCAAATAAGAGAAAAATCTTCTTCTCCAGTGGCACCACAGATGTCCCCACAAGGGGACCAAATGTTTTCACAGAGGAGCAACCTGAAATATAAAATAAAGTGTCTCCATGGCGACTTTACTGCATTTAGTGTCCCCTTTTTGTTTTTCTCTTTTTTTAAGAAGACAGAGGTGGCATTATCCTTGCAGTGCAGGGAACGAAGGAGGGAATTCCCTGAAGCAACAGGGCTTCGGCAGATGCTGGGAGATACTCAGTTCTTCATTCCCCAGCAGGCATTACCATCTGCACTGGGTGTGCTCCACGCAGCCAGCTAGGGGCTTCTCTCATTCTGCTTAACAAATGGTGGTAAAGTTCATCACAGTTCCTTAAAACACAGTCCAAAGGGGTGTCAGGCTTACTTGCTTTGTTACCCATTTTCACGTTCAATATCATTAAGATTTTATCACAGAAATCACAAAACAAAACGCACAAAAACAAACAAACAAAAAAACATATAGAACACAGAACAAAACACACATACACACACACACACACACAAAAAAAAAAAACAGAATCCCGGTGCCAAAACAGAAAAACAGATGAGCAATTCAACGTCTTGCTAAAGCTCTGGGGTAGGAGCGCATGCGTGTCCCTCGGCACCTCTCTAACCTTCCAGAGGAATTCCCTACAGAACGGAACAGAGGACAGAACGATTCTCATTACTATCCTGGACAGAAGTGAATGTTAGCCTCCCCAGGCCACCTCTCTGTCATTAGAAGAGATCTCCCTTAACCAGATATAAGATGTTATCAAGGTGCCACTTACCTATGGAGGCCTCCTCCACCAGGTACTTGCTAATAGTTTCAGTGCGGTGGTTCACTGCAGTGCTCCCCAGACCGATGGCTCACTCCAAGGCCTTGGAACATCTCAAGTTGTGCACCCCCTAGAGTGGCTCCCCAGCCCGTAGCCCTGGAGGGAAGGCCAGCTTCAGAATTTTCAGCAGTCTGGTCTTGTGATCTGGTCGGGCAGGGTCATCTCACTGGGGAACTCCAAAATGTTGGAATAGGATGCAAGAAAAGACCAGTGACTCCAATTAAAATCAAATTAAGGCAGGCTTATTATTAAAACTGGCCAGGCTGCCTCTCCCTCCAAAAATGGCGGGAACTAGACAGCAACACCACCTTTCCTACAGCCCAGCTATATAGCCCAGAAAGTTACACAAAAAGGGGGTTACAGATAACAGAACTTTGAAAGCATCACACTGATGGTAGTTTACATTTTTTTTTGCTGGCCCCAACATCAGAAATTATGAGGACCATTAGAGACTCAGAGAGGGTCGTTGTCTGGCCTGGGAAGGCCAATATTTATTAGGTGTCACTAATGTTTCAGAGAGCACTGTTATCTGGTCAGAGAGCCAGGCATGGATGAGTTCAAGGCACGGACAGGCATTCCAAGCAGGTTCAGAATTTGCAGTAATTTATAGTAAAGCCCAAATTATCTTTTCATGGCTTTCTGGCAAGATGGCTCCCAATTCTAATAAAAGATCAGGTTGGGTCTATCAAGCCTGTCCTTTACTTTTGGAAACTCCTCTACAACCTGCAAGGTTGTGAACTCCTGACCATTTTACATTCCAGATATGTATTCACAGATTTTCTAACTCATGTTCTCCAACTGTGTCTTACTTGGGGTGAAGGTAATATCAAGGCATTGTTCTGGATGAGAGTGGGAAGATTTTTGTGTAGCACATATTTGCATACACATTTAGGAGATCACTCCTCCTAAACACTGATTTGGAACAGAAAATTCAATCTATGGGGGAGCTTCCTAGCTGAACAACATTATACATAAATTCAAGTTCATTAAATAAATAGTTTTGGATCAGTGGATGATATATATTTCAAGATGGATTTAAATTGGCATATATATTGCTACATTTTAATGTCCATGTGACTTTTGTGTTTATAATGTTTTGTGATTTATGTGGATTTATAATCAAATTTTCACAAGATTATTCTCAGAAATATTCATCCAAATTAAATACATACTTTTTTCCTAGTACTGAAAAGTAACTTCAGTGAATGGTGCATAAAAATCCTAATATTTCTACAGTAACTGACCCAGATTAACATCAATGCAAGTAGATTCCTATGGGACATGATGTGTATTTTGATGTTCATTTTTATTCAACATTGGTACATTACTATTTCTGCAGTTTATGCACATTATATATAGTATGATATAGAGAAAGTTATATTATTTACACACAGTATGGTTTATTCATGCATTATCTGCATATTCATAGACACAGGGTACACCTATTTGTACCCTCAATAGTAATTTATACATCTACAAAATATTGCTACAGAAATGGTGGAAGAAATACTCAAGTCACCTGATCTACATATACATTTTATCACAATAATATTCTGGACACAAAATGCAAAGGTCACACTTATGATTTTACCAAAGCCTAAATAAAAAGTGAGCATGGATTAATAAAAACATCCATGTCCTGGTTACCTAATGCTCTCAAAAGTCAATCCAATTTGTGACAACATATTAGTTTCTGCCTAAGGTTATATATTCAGACTCAAACCGTTGAAAATGTCTAAACAAATTACACACTTCATACTTTTACTGACTTCCTAATGTCTCTATTTATATCTGCTTTCCTACATATTTTCCCCAATTCGTCATTGTGACTGACTCTTCACATGTGCTGACATTTACATTCACTCTCTACCCGAAACCTTATTTGTAAAGAACTTTTGGTACAAATCCTATACTCATTCTTCTTTCTAAACCTACTGACTATCTTGCTAATCCTACAGACTATCCCTTTTTTATTGGATATTCTGTATGTTATTCAATCATCTAGTGTATACGATCCTATTTCTTTGTATATCAATTTATCTGAGACATCTGTGAAGAATATAATTCAAAGCAAAGTATGCTACTCAAGGGCCCAAAGTCCTACTTGGCTTCAAGTCTTCCCTAGATTTCTGTTTCCATACTTATATTTCACCTATATATTCTTGTAAATATCTCAGGTTCCCAATACCGTTATTCATCCAGCAGAATGATTCCTAACGCAAATAGAATATGATATTAACATTAACCATACACTGTTCCCTCAATCTAACTTTACAGCAGTGCAGGGATAGAGTTGGTCTTACAATCCAGGAATATAGGGGATCTTCCACCTGCTGAGAATCTCAAAGATCCATGCAGAAATTATCCCTGAAGAAGATATAGAATGCTATGAAGGACCTGAGAGAGCAAAAGTCATTTTCCATGGCAAACAACCTGGTCAGGATGAAGAGATGTGTCTGAATAAGCCTCTCACATTTTAATGTAGACAAAATGGACCAAAACAACCCTGTGTGGAGATCTCTCCCCCAGTACCTATTGTTGATATACCATTCTAACTTGTGAAAGTGTCACAGGAAGTAGGGGCAGCCTCCATCTCATGGGACCTTAGGAAGAAACTGTTAGGACAAAGTGTTTTCCAAGGCTGTGAGCTCATTCAGTTCATGAAGGAAGTGACCTACCTCACTTCTTTGTGATGGAACTCTCTGAACTTGGGATCCCGGAAACCAGGCACCCAGGGTCAGGCCCAGTAACAGTCACAGAGATCTCACTTTTTTGGATTTATCATGGAAAGAGTCAGTCTTTCTTGGTACTTACAGATGTGAAGATGGTCAAATGCCAGAAAAAATCTGAAGAGGTGTCTTCCCTGAGAATGCAGGTAGTGGCGGCTCAAAGCTGGCTCCTGACAACTTCACAGAGTGGGCCAAGGAGTCCAGATTTGAGAACAGACAGGCCATTTCGGGTGAACAAAGAATGGCTCACCAGGCAGAGGACACTCCGGTTAGTAACAGACCTTCTTGGGGGAAGGAGGTGCATTTGTGGGAATGAGTGTGGGTTTGTGGTTTTGTCTCATGTTCTGAGAATAGGCAGGAAAGTTGGTTTGTTTGGTTTGGAGTGTACTGTTTCTATTAAGTCATTTGACAAGGCAAGTGTTTCTATGTCTGTGTATCCCACTGTGTCCGTGGGTGTAGACATTACAAAAGAAAATGCATCAATGGATGTGTCCTGTCTAGGAGAAAGCTTCCCAACATTCACGCTGCCCAATTTATAAAAGGACAGAGGGTTGCCTTATTTGTGGGCAAGACCTGAAATCTTCCTAAGTTCCTGTTTTCTTCCTGAATTCTGGCCACTCTCCAGAATAGGCTCATGATTTTGTGACCAAGATAGGTACCACCTCCAAGCTCTGTGACTTGGCCATGTACTGGATAGCTGAAGGGAATGGCGAGAATCTCAGAAAACTCAGATATCAATGTTACCAGGAAAGTCTCAGTGGAGAAACCCTGCTTTGGGACTTTTGCTTACCTATTTTTCTATAGCACTGAATGTCAGGAAGGACTTTGCCTAAGGCCACCCCGTTGTGAAGCCTGAATAAAACAGTTCTCTAATGTAAATGAATGGGCATCACCTGTCCCTCTATGAGTAATTGATTTCGAAAGGGATGTGTCTGAATCAGCCTGTTGGCCCTGTGTGAGGCTGTGGCTTTGATTCTCAGCACCTGATGGATCTAAAGAAAGATGCCATGTGTGCATCCAAAACCAAAATGGCCAAAAGAGTACTCATTATGGATGAAGTCTCTCGCCTTCCTCTGTAAGTTTCCTGACCTCCATAAGGTGAGAATAGGAATCCTTTGGGTCAAATGAGTTTTTCAAAGCCCTTCAGAGTCTAGCCCATTGGTGCTTGGGTTTTCTCATGACCCCAATCCGCATGAAGAATCTAAACCCCACAGTCAGTAGGCCTCAAATTGGAGAAGTGGAACAGTAATAATGGTAGGCCTATTTGATCACTCCTGGTTCAGAGGAAGGGTTTCCAGGCCACCCTGACTTTAGGCAAATGACGGGCAAGTGAGCTTATTTTGGACACTGTCTTGTCCAGCGCCCCTTATAGAAACCTCCAGCTAGAGGTTATGATGAGTGTCTATGTGGAAAAGATGAGGGCCATATGGGAGTGTTTTCGTTTAAATTTTGGTCATTTGTGTGGCGATTGGAAGAAATCACTGGGTCCACCTGGGCTTGAACTCTAGTGTGAATCCCTATAGAGACTGAATTCTGGAACTGACCTCAGAGAAGTATTGCCATGAGCTTTGTTGGGATTTTAGGAGCCCACGCATGAGAGTAGCCCTTATAAACTTAGATCAAGGCCACAGAGCACTGGGAATCTCAGGCAAGATAATCCATGATTTTCTTCTTAAAGTCTTGGCAGCCATAGCTGAGAGTCAAAACACACATGTACCTCACATTGTAGACTTCAATTGGACTGGCTTCATGTGACCTTTTGACAACTCTTTGGGAAGCCTTGCCTATGAGAGTTCTCCAGAGTTTCATTGAAATGAGCTTCCTCAACATTTAATGGTTTTTGAAAACCACAGTTCCTCCAACTTCATCCTCAAAAAAATGGCTATATAAACACCATGAAATTTTTGGAATTCCCATGACCAGGTGGCACTGGAGAATCTTTGGATGTCGTATTGCTGATCATGAGTGTATCAGACAGTGCCTTGACTGACTAGGTTTCATGAAAATTGTGTAGAACAGAGATGCCAGTAAGTTGGAGCCTGCAAATTAGTGGGCCTAGAGCAGTGGTGTGAAGGTGTGTGATAAAACGTGTGGTGGGGCCATGTGGATCTGCCACTGGCTTCCAAATGGCTTGTGAATGACATGGTACAGCCAGCAGAACCTTCCATGTAAAGGCATCTTTTTGTATAGGGAGATTTCAAGGCAATGTTCAGAATCAGGTTGCTATGGACAAAGGGGCAACCCATGTGGGATAGAATCCTGGTTGGTGCATTCACATGCAGACCGTGACCTCCACACGTGACAGAACTCCCTCCAGCACTGTGTCCCAGTTGATCTCCTTGTATTTCATGAAGAAAATACCAAAGTCCCAGTTCAGCAGCAAGAACCACCACGAAAAGTGGAGGAGGACCAAATGGCTTCACAGTTCACACGGTGAGTCACTTAGCTCCCAGTGGCCATAGTTAAACTACAAAGAGAGTATTCGCACTGCTGCCTCATGTTCATTGGAAAATTAGAAACAATGTCCTCCAGGTCACATAGATGCAGACCCAGCTTTGATGGTCTCACTAGAAAGTAAGCTAAAGCTACTGACAACAACATATATTTCAAGTGCCCAACCTCAGAGGCAGTTTATCAAGAAGTCTTTAGGCCAGCAGAACTCCATGTTTGTGGAGTGTTTACCATGTGCCTTACTTTTGGAAACTCCTCTACCACTTCCAAGTTTGTGAAATCCTGAGTATATTCCATTCCACATATGCATTCACAGATTTTCTAACTCTTCTCCTCTAATTGTGTCTTACTTGTGGCGAAGTTAATGTCAAGGCATTGTTGTGGATGAGAGTGGGAAGATTTTTGTGTAGCACATATATGCATACACATTGAATTCATTTTCCAATTTTCCATTCGAAATACTTAATCCCTGACACTAACTCATAAACTACTAGACTCTGACTGCTAATCCTAATATGATGGAGAAAACGAACCCAAACAGAATAGAAATACAAGCAGTTCAAAGGAGGCATGGTGTATATTTGGACTTGCCATTTGCATTATGAAGGGTAGGTGTTATAAATCTAGTTAATTTTTAATTGAAATAGTTCTCCTTGTGTTTTTAAAGTTAATAAATATATAAATTCCTGTCTCCCTTTCTCTGTAGCCTATTCAGAACATGTATTTTTATATGCACATATAGAATCCTACCTGGTATCACATGTACATTCTTGTGAGGTGGCTGACTTGGCAGATACAAATTATGAGAAGAGATCACTCCTCCTAAACCCTGTTGGATCTTAAAATTCAACCTATGGGTGAGCTTCCTAGTTGAACAACATTAAACATAAATCCATGTTCAGTAAAAGAAATATTTTTGCATCTGTGGATGATATATATTTCATGATAAATTTCGATTGGCATATATATTGGTAATTTAATGTCTCTGCATGTGTGTTTTTTGTATATATATATATATATATATATATATATATATATATATATATATATATATACTCTCCATATTTTTCAAAATATGAAATATATGTGTCTTATATACACTCCCTAGATTCATTCATGTTCATGTGTATGGATTTATAATCAAGTATTCACAAGATTATTCTCAGAAATATTCATCCACCTGAAATACATATTTGTTACCAGTACTGAAAACTAACTTTAGTTAACGTTGCATACAAATACTAAATTTGTACAGTAACTGACCCAGTTTGACATCAATGCAAGTAGATTACTATGGGACATGATGTGTATTTTGAAATTCATTTTTATTCAACACTGCTACATTACTATTTCTTCAATTTATGCACATCATAAGATATATATTTCATCCACAAGTGAGCAAACTTATAGGCATTTGTTTCACTTTCAATAACTTCCTGCTTCAGAACACATGGATTCCTCCAGGTTTCTTGTCTGGTCTTTTCATGAGACTTCTTTCCAAACACATTATTTTCAACTTCCATAATCAATTTTGAAGCAAAACTCACACACTCTTCATGATAAATCATAATCCTAATATAACGTTTAGATGTTTAACTGGTTGGAATGAATGTATGTATATCAATATAAGATTTCCTGTATATTTTCAGATATCAATTGAATCCATTATTAAATTTGGAATCCATTATATTATTTATTCACAGTATTGTCTATTCATGCATTATCTCTATATTCATATCACAGGGTACACCTATTTGTACCCCCAATAATAATTTGTACATTTCGACACAGAAGCAATGGTCACACTTATTATTTTACCAATGTAAATGTCAGGCGAGCATCGGAGGAAGAGACTACCAGGGACTGTCTAATGCAACAACCAAAAGTTTATGAGGGTCCAACATGCTGGGGCTCAGAGCTCCCTTGAATAGAGCAGAGAGCCCTGAGAACAGCTTAAGCAGAGCTTATATACTTTCCTTGGAGAGGGCAGGGAGGGATGATTATTGATGGGTCAGGGCGAGTGGGCAGTTTGCGTGCAAATGGGTGAGGGAGTACATTCTGCAGTTTTTCAGTTGGTACAGAACATTCAGGGAACAAGATTAGCGAACAGTTCTCAAGATATCAACAGTGTTTTGTTAAGCATACCGTAAAACTGGAAGTGACAATTACCTATTTTATTTACCTTTCATTCCCCACTTTCTTTTGGTTACATTAAATCATAATAGTGATCATTGAGGATGTCACATTTTATGTCTGCTAGTGTGGTATATTGATTTCTGATTACCATAAGTTTAACTTGTCCAATTTGAGCTTGGAGAAAGGAAACTACACGGTTGAGCAAACAGGGTCCTACAGTTAGCAATAATGTGAGGATTATTAATGGACCGGCCAGGGCTGATCAAAGCATAGTTACCCAGGGGGACTCTGTGAACCAAGACTCAAACCACCCTTTTTGGGCCTCTCTCTCTTGTTGATGCTCTTCAATGCGTCTTCTTAATTTAATCATAGATTCTTTTACAACTCCAGTATTGTAGGCATAATAACAACATTCTTCCCTCAATGCAGGACAAAGGCCCCTTCTCTCATGAAGAGGAGGTGGAACCCTCGCCTGTTCTGTAAAACAACTTCAGAGAGAGAGGTTAAAGATTCTTGTAAAACTGTGATGGTGGTTTTTTAATATCTTTAAGTTTTGGTCTATTGCTGCTTCTAAATGGGTCATTTGTTGTGTCCCATGGATTAGGGCAGT
This sequence comes from Callospermophilus lateralis, assembly GCF_048772815.1. Taxonomy (NCBI): domain Eukaryota; kingdom Metazoa; phylum Chordata; class Mammalia; order Rodentia; family Sciuridae; genus Callospermophilus; species Callospermophilus lateralis. The sequence goes on from NW_027513165.1 coordinate 1,608,905, forward strand.
GGTTCCTGTGCCCTTCTCTGCAGCAACTACTATTCCTCATAGGATGGCTAAAGTGAAGGATACAGGTTGCCAGCGGAACCGGGTTGTATGCCCCCCTATTTGAAATTTAAATGATCCTGCCTCATGATAGAGCACTCGGGGAAACATCTGCACCATTACATAATTAATCACATCTGCTGATAATTTTATGAATAAACAATGTTTAAGTATATAGAATTATACTGCTGTAGGTATGGACAAGGCAAGGCACCTAAGATAGCACCAAAGACAGGGAAACAGTCCTATTTGGTTGCAACCGGATATAGAGGGCATTGCTTCTGTTGTAATCAATTAATCCCCTGAATCCCAAGTTTAGGTAGTTTCAGAATTTTGTACACAACATGTAAGGGAAAAGACTCAGAAATTCACAGTCTGCAGAAGTTCACAAAAAGCAGTTTTTGGTTCTGTTTTTATTTTCCTCTTCTCTGGGAAAGATAACTTATTAAGGACTCCTGGGAGGGGGAGAGCTTTTTTCTTCTCTTTTATTTTCTCCCTGCCAGCTGTTACCATGGAGCCCAGTTGGTAACTTCTTTATCTTGGAAATGTAGCCATCTCTGGAAGCCTCAGCTCATGGCCAGAGGCCTTGTTCACATATTTTGTGAAAAACTAGTAAGGGGGTGTCTAGCTTAGAAGGGCTGATTTTTCCAGCCAGTGGCCAAGCATAACAGAGCAACACGAAAAGAGGAAGTTTATCTACACTGAACTCTTTTATAGGGACTTTGCTGCTGAAAGTCCTAAAGTCACCCACGATGAAGACTTCTGGAGAAGGCCATTTAAGATTTTTCTGTGGGCCTGGTACAGAGGGGAAGACGGGGAAGGCGGGGGGTGAGAGCAGTTCTGTGGTTCTGAGAATGAGGAAAAAGAGATATAAAAGAATAATGGGAAAAGGGTTTGGCATTTTCCTGGCAACAAAACTTGAGCAGTAGAACAGGTAGAGCAGATGGGAAGACAGGAATGAGTATCTAAAAAGCCTGTGAGGGACTTTAAATTCTTAGTAACCTGTTTTTAGTGATGACAAAGCAACTTTAAAGGTCATTTTCATTACATCTTGGATAGGCGTCTGAGGGCACTCCTCAGCTGGTTTGAGCTTTGGGTTAGCTGGTAAGAGGACCTGGTGGGACCCGGTGTGGGCACTGACAGGAGAAGAGAGGAGTGAGTGGGTGGAAGGGTACCTCAGTACCTGCTGCCTCAGCATGGGGGCAATGGTCTGAGAACCAGCGGAGGTTTGGGGTTTTGATCTAGTAATTGGAGGGGAGAAATCAGGTTGTTGATGTGAGAGTGACAGCAGAGAATCTGGAGCAGAAGGATCTATTGGAGAAACATATTTCGTGATGTGAGCAAAGGAGGGAAAAGGCCTACACATAGGGGAATTTTCTTCAATCCTTTTGAGCACTTGCCGAAGTTGAAATAGTCACACAGAATTTGAGGATCTAGAGACCCCTCTGGGGGCCATCGGTTTTGGTTGTCTAATTGGTAATATGGCCAATGCTGTGAACTGAATTTGATGAGGAGTTTGGGATCCACCAGGCAGCCCCTGTATGCTCACATCCCCATGACTTACGGAAGAAGACGGCTTTTCCCACACACAGCCGTGGTTGTTTGTGGCTTTGATAGTCCACCGGGCAAACAGAGTAATCTAGGCTAGCCAACCTGCATCAGGCTTGCGTGTCCCTACATCCATAATGTTTGTTTCCATTATCTATGGTACGGGAGAAATTTAATGGAATTTTAGTGGGATCCTCTTCATCAGAGATATCCCAATTGGAAAGACGTATACCCAGCTGACAAATATCTGGGTGGAGAGTTGGCCACCAGGTCCCTAAGGGGGCTGTATGTGAGACAGACCATACTTCTTGTCTAATAGGATTTGTGATCAGCCATCGCTGCTGAATGGGCTGATGATGGTTAGAACTAGTGGTGGCCAAGGGGAGAGTCTATAGCCTTATCCACATGGCAAATATGCAATTTGAAAGGGTTACCAGTCTTTTCCACTTTCAAGCCAGAGTCTGGACAGGGCACAGGCTTGAGATGAGAATTAGCATCCAGGAAGTGATTCCGTCTACCTTTACCACTGTAGGTTTTATAAGTAGCACCTGGTATGGTCCTGTCCAGCGGGGTTCCAGGGATGACACCTGATGTCATCTTATGTAGATGAAGTCTCTTTTTTGATATCGATGTGGAGTCTCCTCTTCACCAGGTTGGTAGGCAGTGGCCAGCTGTTTTGACAGGTATCCCTGAGTTCTTTCAATAGCTTTAAGTTTGTCAAGCAAGGGGGTGTGGAAGGGATCGGTAGGTCTTAGAGTTGTGGTTAGGTCCTTACTGGAGGAGGGGCCCCATAGAGAATTTCATAGGAGGTGAGGTCACACAAAGAAACAGAGGGAATATTTCTTGCATGAAACAGTGCATAAGGCAGGAGCATAGTCCAATCTTTGATGCCCTCTCTAAGCTTAATTTCGTTAAGGTCTCTTTAATGGTTCTAATAATTTTTTTAACCTGTCCTGAGCTCTGGGGTCTATAAGCACAATGTAACTTCCAATTTATCCCCAGGATCCTGGCTAACCCCTTACTTACCTGGGCCATGAACGCCGGTCCATTATCAGCCCCTATTACCTTAGGTAGGCCGTATCATAGAAAAATATCTTTCAGGATTTTCTACCACCATTTGTGCCCTTTTTTTGTGGGGAAGGCTTCAATCCATCCTGAAAATATATCTACAAACACTAGGAGATATTGAAGTCCATACCTTGCTGGCTAAATTTCAGTAAAGTAAACTTCCCAGAATTTCCTGGTCTGGTTGCTCATAGGTGCTTTCCTGCAGGAAGCTTGGAAGGGTAATTGTTCTATTGACAGAACGGACAGGGTTTTGTTACCCGTTCAGTTATGTCCTTTCGCTGTGAGTCGGTTAGTGGAAAACTCTGTTCTTGATCCTTCAGGAATGCCTGCAGTTTCTTTGGACCAAGGCGTGTGAATTGATGTACATTTTTAACGTAGTGTAGGGCTTTCTGAAATTGCAGGCTTGGCTCAGTGAAGTTGAGGAGTTCAGTGCCAGTGTCGTAAGATGTTATCAAAAGCTTGCTGGTGCTCAGGGGTCCATTGGAATTGGGCATCTCCCTTTAACAGCGGGTATAAAGGAGAAGTTAAGGACGCAAACACAGGAATCCATAACCTGCAAAACCCAGTTGTCCCAAGAAACTCTTTGTGTTGTCTGCTGCTGGGGGGGGGGTATCTGCACAACCGTTTGTTTTCTGGGCTCAGTGAGCCAACGTTTACCACCTCTAAGGGAATAGCCCAGGAAGACTACTTCTTGCTGGCAAATTTGGGGTTTTTTGGAAGAAGCTCTATACCCGAGTTGAGCAAGCTTACATAATAGTGCTTGGTTCCCAGACTCACAGTTTTCCTTGGTGTTGGCTGCAGTAGCAGGTCATCCACGTATTGAAGCTGGGTGACTTCGGGGTGCATAGTTCTGAAGTTGTTGACATCTCTGTGGAGGGCTTTATCAAAGAGAGTGGGGGAGTTTTTGAACCCCTGTGGGAGTCTAGTCCATGTTAGTTTACCATACGTTCCGGTTTCTGGGTCTACCCACTCAAAAGCAAACAGAAACTGACTGTCTTTATGCAGAGGCTTGCAAAAGATAGCATCTTTATGTCCATACCATTTTTACTCAGGGTTCAGAGTGATAAGCAGATTGTACAAATTATTTACCGTGGGGTGAATGTCCTGCACTCTGTTGTTGATCTCTCTTAGGTCTTGAATGGGGATAGTGACCAGTTCCTGGATTTTTTACTGGTAGCAGGGGAGTGTTCCAGGCCAATTGACAGGGCCTTAGGACCCTAAAGCCAGATATTTCTGAATATGGGGCCTTAACCCATCTTTAGCATTTTTGCTCAGAGGATGTTGTTTGACATTGATTGGGGAGGCTGAGGTTTTTAACTCCACTGTTCTTGGAGGTTGTTTCATGGCTAGGCCTAACCCAACAATTTTTGCCCAGGCATCTGGGTAATCTGTTATCCATTTCTGGGGTAGCTTGCCTGTTTGATCATTCTTGGGGTGTGTGAAAAGTGGATGTTCATCTTCGACTGACATTTATAATGCCATGACTATAGGAGTTTTTAATGAAGGATTTAGAAATTTCATTTTGGGGCCTTCGGGGTTAAAAGTTGTTTTGGCCCGGAGCTTACTGAGCAGATCTCTGCCCATCAATGGGGCCAGGCATTCTGGTATTACTAGGAAGGAATGTTGGATTTTTCCTTTCCCCATGTCCATGGTCCTCTTAGTTGTCTAAGTCTGATATTTACTGCTGTTTGCCCTTTGAACTAGAGACCTTTTATTTGATAGAGGGCCCAGTGGGGCCTTAAGGGCTGAGTATACTGCTGCTGTATCCACTTCAAAGTTTATGGGGTCCCCTTTACTTCAAAAGTTACCCTGAGCTCGGGGAAGGGATCTGAGCCCCGACATTCTCAGTCAACCTCCAGAGTCAGAAAGGCTGTCTGGCGTGGCTGTCTCTTTCTAGGGCACTCTTTGGCTCAGTGTCCTTTTTCTTTACAGTAGGCACATTGATCTGAGGCCAAGGGTGGCCTTTGGTGGGGACCCAGGTATCGCTTCTTGTCTCCCTGTTTCTTAATTTCTGGCCTATTTATTGTTGTGACCAGGACCTTAGTTAATACCTTCATCTGTCTTTTTCATCTGTCATCCTCCCTTTGCTCCCTTTCATTCTCTCTGTTTCTCTCTTATAGGATACTTTCTCGGCTACCCTGACTAAATCTCTCAAAGTCATATCTTGTAATCCATCTAAGTATTGTAACTTTCTTTTAATATCCAGATCAGCTTGCCCAATGAAGGCCATCATGACATATGTCTTTTGATCCTCTGCCTGAAGATCGAAAGGAGTATATCTCCTATATGCCTCCATAATTCTCTCTAGAAACATAGAGGGATATTCATCAGGCCCTTGAATAATCTCTCTTACCTTGGCCAAATTATTTGGTTGGCTAGCGGCCGGTTGGAAACCCACTATTAGGGCCCGGCAATAAGTGGACAGATGCTCCCTACCTTCAAAGGTGTCGGGGTCCCAGTTGGGTCAGTGCAAGGGTAAGCCGGCTTTGATAATGTTGGGAAGTTGTGTTGGTCACCCATCTGGTCCGAGGATATTTTTTTCTAGCTTCCAGAAAGTTTCTCTCTCGTTCCTCTGTCATGAAGAGAATCCCTAGGATTCGTTGGCAGTCATCCCAAGTAGGCAGGTGTGAAAACGCCAGGGAGTTCTTTGAATTCTTTTAGCCGGGCCAGCTTCCTCCAGGGAAGGAGGGGCTGTGTGTGTGACAAGGGGGAGTCATCTGGTGGGCGCTGGGCCGGCCTAGCTTTCTCCAATGGCGGAGAGGCTGAGTCAGCAGCAAAGGAATCACTTAGAGGTTGTTGGGGGTTGGTGGACGACGGCAGCGGATAAGAAGGGTAGGAGAGTCCAGTAGAGTCTTGAGACTCAGGGAGAACAGAGGTTGGAGGAGGAAGAGCAGAGGGTTTGTGAGATGGAATCATGGTGGAAGGAGTAGGAGTGGGCGCAGAGACAAAGAAAGGCTTCACCCATGTAGGAGGAGATTTGCAGAGGTCCTGCAAAGTTAAGATATATGGCTGTTGATCTGGATGTCTATGTGGCCCCGGTTGAAAGACAAAATCTCTGACGTTTCAAATTAGTGGGAAGTAGATGTTTCTAGGGGCTATCCAACTCCAAAGGTGGGTCATTCTGAGGCACAGAGGGTCTGCCAGGTCCAGCAATTTACTGAAAAAGAAAGATTCTGGGCCTTGCACAGACTTTGGTCCAGTGATCAAGGGTCAGGAAGAGAGGTGTTGAAGTTCTCTGTCCCAAAATGAGAGATACACAAACAGTGAAAGCAATCACACACTACACTGACAAGACAAGACAATAAAGACAGGCAATGGACGTCCAATACTGAGGCCAGGACTGAGTAGCCGGCAAAACCTGATGGGCTGGCAATACTGAATCCGAAGCAAAATATCACTGAGTCAAGGAGACTATTGTTCCTCGATTTCCTGAGTCCTCTGGGGCATCCCCCAGGGACGTGGCCTGTGGCTCTGTGACACGTATGTCAGCCTTTGTCAGAGAGAGCTCACGCTCATCACCAATAGCCATTTTTCCAAGCCCTAACCTGAAACCTAAAACCAAAAAGAGTTCCCTTACTTACCCTGAAAGGAGCCCCTTGGGGATCTTTCATCCGCCGCTGCCGGATCTTGCTCGTGCCTCCAGATGTAAAGGTCGGGCAAGCATCAGAGGAAGAGACCACCAGAGGAATGTCTCATGCAACAGTAAATGGTTTATTATGGGTCCAGCATTCTGGGGCTCAGAGCTCACTTGAATAGAGCAGAGAGCAATGAGAACAGCTTAAGCAGAGCTTATATGCTTTCCTTGGAGAGGGCAGGGAGGGAAGTTTATTGATGGGTCAGGGCAAGTGGGTGGTTTGCGTGCAAACGGGTGAGGGTATACATTTGCAGTTTGGCAGTTGGGGACAGCACATTCTGGAAACAAGATTAGCAAACAGTCCTCAAGACTTCAACAGTGTTTTGTTAAGCATACAGAAAAACAGTAAGTAACAAGTACCTATTTTATTAACCTTTCACCAAAGCCTAAATGGAAAGTGAGCATGGATTACTAAACACATCCATATCAAGGTTGCCTAACGCTCTCAAATCAATCCTATTGGTGACTACATATTTGTTTCTTCTTAAGATAATATATTCAACCTCAACCCTGTTGAAAATGACTAATCCTATCACTCACTTTATATTTTGCCTGATTTCCTAATGTCTCTATTGATATCTGCTTTCCTACATATTTTCCCCAGTTCATCATTGTGACTGACTCTTCACATGTGCTGACATTTACATTCACTCTTTATCCGAAACCCTATTGCTAAAGAACTTTTGGTCCAAATCCTATACTCACTCTTTTTTCTAACATACCGACTATCTTCCTAATCCTAAAGATTATCCCTTTTTGACTGGATGATCTCTTCGACAAGCAATCATCCAAGGTACAAGGTCCTATGCCATTGTATATTGATTTATCTGAGACATCTGTGCAGAACATAATTCAAAGCTAAGTATCCCAATCAACAGCCCAATGCCCTTCCTGGATTCAAATCTTATCTAGATTTCTGTTTTCAAACTTATATTTCACCAATATATTCTTGTAAATATCGCAAGTTCCCAAAACCATTATTCATTAAGCAGAATGATTCCTAACTCAAATGAAACATGTTATTAAGCCTAACCATACATTGTTCCCTCAAACTAACTTTACAGAAGAGCCGAGACAGAGTTTATCTTACAATACAGTAATGTAGGGGATCTTCCACCTGCTGAGAACATCAAAGGACCATGCAGAAATTATACCCTGAAGAAGTTGCAGGCAGCTATGAAGGACCTAAGAGGGGAAAAGTCATATTCCATGGCAAACAACAGGGTCAGTATGAAGGGATGTGTCTGAATCAGCCTCTCCTTTCTTAATGTAGAGAACTGATGAAACCATGCCTGTGTGGAGAGCTGTTTACAGGTGCCTATGGTTGATATACCATTCTAACTTGTGAAAGTGTCAAAGGAAGTAGGGGCAGCCTCCATTTCATGGGACCTTTCGAAGCAACTGTTAGGACAAAGTGGTGGCCAAGGTAGTGACCTCATTCAGTTCCTAAAGAAAGTGACCTCACCTCTCTTCCTTGGTGATCAAAAAATCTGAAATTGTGATGCAGGAAGCCAGGCACCCAGAGCCAGTCCCAATCCCAGTCCCAGTGGTCTCACTTGTTTGGATTTATAAAGGACAGAGTCAGTCTTTCTTGGTACCGACTGATATGAGGATTGTCAAATGGCAGAAGAGCTCTGAAGAGGGGCCTTTCCTGAGAAAGCAGGTATTGGTTCACCGCTGGCTCCTGACAACTTCACAGTGTTGGCCAAGGAGACCAGATCTGAGAAAGGACAGGCCATTTCAGGGGAACATAGTATGGCCCACCAGTTAGATGACACTCCGGATAGTCACAGACCTACTTGGGTTAAGGAGGTGCCTTTGTGGGTGTTCAGTGAGTTTGTGCTTTTCTCTCATGTTCTGAGAATAGGTAGGAAAGGCAGTTTTTTTTGGGTTGGAGTGGACTGTTTCTAGTAAGTCGTTTGACAAGGCTAGTGTTTCTAAGTCTGAGTATCCCACTGTGTCCGTGGTTGTAGACATTAGAAAAGAGAAGGTATCAAAGGATGTGTCCTGTCTAGTAGAAAACTTCCCATCATTCATCCTGCCTAATTGAAGAATGGACTTTGGTTTGCCTTATGGATGGGCAACACCTACTAAATTCCTAAGTTCCTGTTTTCTTCCTGAATTCTGGCCACTCTCCAGAATAGTCTCATGGTTTTGTTTCCAAGATATGTACCACCTCCAAGCTCTGAGACATGTCCATATACTTGATAGCTGTAGAGAATGGGAACATCTTAGAAAACTCAGATATCAGTGTGACCCGGAAATTCTCAGTGGAGAAACCCTGCTTTGGTTCATTTGCTTACCTATGGTTCTGTTGTCCTGAATGTCAGGAAGGTCTTTGCCTCAGGTAACCCCTTTGTGAAGCCTGAAGAAAACAGTTTTCAAATGGAAATGAATGGGCATCACCTGTGGCTCTTTGCTTAATTGCTTGTAAAAGGATGTGTCTAAATCAGCCTCTTGGCCCTGTATGAGGTTGTGGCTTAGATTCTCAGCACATGATGGATCTAAAGATAGATTCCATGTGTGCAATCAAAACCAAAATGGCCAAAAATCTGTCATTGTTGATGAATCTCTTGCCTCCCTCTGTTAGGATTCTGACCTCTATCAAGTGAGAATAGGGATCCTTTAGGTCAAATGAGTTCTTTGAAGAACTGCAGAGGTGCTTGTGTTTTCTTGTGACTCCAAATCACTTAAAGAATCTATCCCTGAGAGTCAGTAGGCCTCAAATTGGAGAAGCAGGCCTATTGGATCACTCCAGGTTCACAGGAAGGGTGACCATGCCACCCTGACTTTAGGCAAATGAGGGGCAAGGAAGATTATTTCGGACACTCTCTTGGGATGCGTCCCACATGAAAAACTGCAGCCAGAGGTAATGATGAGTGTCTCTCTGGAAGAAGGTGAGGACCATGTGGAAGTGTTTTGGTATTAATTGTAGTCATTCGTGTGGCAGTTGGAAGAGATGACTGGATCCACCTGGGCTTGAACTCTGGTGTCATTCCCCTTAAACACTCAGTTCTGTATCAATCATCAAAGAAGTATTGCCATGAATTGTGTTAAGAATTTAGGAGGCCATGCATGAGAGTCTCCGTTGGAAACTGAGATCTAGTCCTAGGGTGGCTTTCCACAGAGCACTGGGAATCTCAGCCAGGATATCACATTATTTTTTTCTGAAAGACTTGGAAGCCATATTTGCTAGTCAAAACACACATGGACCTCAATTGTAGACCTCGATGGGCCTGGATTCATGTGACTTTTAGGCCACTCTTTGGGAAGCCTTGCCTGTGAGAGTTCTTCAAATTTTTCATTGAAATGAGCTTCCTCACCATTGAATGATTCCTGAATGATTTGAAAGCCATAGTGCTTCCAACTTCATAATTGAAAATTGGCTAGATAAATACCATGAAATTTTTGAAATTCCAATGACCAGGTGGCAATGAAGAACATTTGGATGTCCTGTTGCTGATCACGAGTGTACCAGACAGTGCCTTGATTGACTGGTTTTGATGAAAATGGTGTAGAACAGAGATCTCAATAATTTGGATCCTGCTGAGTAGTGGGCCTAGAGCAGTGGTGAGCAAATGTGTGATAAAACATCTGAGGTGGGGCCATGTGGATCTGCCATTGGCTTCCAAATGGCTTATGACTGACATGGTGCAGCCAGCAGACCCTTATATGTAAAGGCAACTTGTTATATGGAGAGGTTTCAGTGCAATGTTCAGAATCAGGTTGCTATGGTCAAGGGGGCATCCTATGTGGTATACAAGCCCTGTTGGTGCATTCTCCTGCAGACCCTGATCCACCACACGTGACAGAACTCGCGGCAACACTGTGTCCCAGTTGAACTCCTTGTATTTCATGAAGCAAATACCAAACTCCGAGTGCAGCAGGAAGAAACATTAGGAAAAGTGGAGGATGATGAAATGGCTTCGCAGTCCATATGGGGAGACACGTAGCCCCCAGTGGCCACAGTTTACATACAAGAGAGAATTCAGCACTGCTGCTTCATGTTTATTGGAAAATTATAAACCATGTCCTCCAGATCACAGAGATGAAGACGCAGCTTTGATGGTCTCACTAGAAAGGAAGCTAAAGATCCTCACAAAAACATATATTTCAAGTGCCCAACCTAGAGACAGTTTCTCCAGACGTCTTTAGGCAGGCAAATCTCCATGTTTGTAGAGTTTTTACACTGTCCCTTACTATTGGAAACTCCTCTACAATCTCCAAGGTTGTGAACCCTAAGCATTTTCAATTTCAGATATGTATTCAAAGATTTTCTAACTCTTCTCCTCTAATTGTGTCTTACTTGGGGTGAAGGTAATGTCAAAGCATTGTTCTGAATGAGAGTGGGAAAATTTTTTTGTAGTACACATTTGCATGCACATTGATCCATTTTCCAATTTTCCATTCGAAATACTGAATCCCTGACACTAACTCATACCCTACTAGACTCTGACTACTAATCCTAATATGATGGAGAAAAATAAACAAAAAAAAAATGAAAATACAAGCAGTTCAGAGGAGGCATGGTGTATAGTTGGACTTCCCTCTTGCATGATAAAGGGTCGGTTTTATAAATCTACTCAATTTTTAATTGAAATAGTCCTCCATGTGTTTTTTTTTAAAGAGAGAGTTAGAGAGGAGAGAGAGAATTCTATAATATTTATTTTTTTAGTTATCGGCGGACACAACATCTTTGTTTGCACGTGGTGCTGAGAATCGAACCCATGCCGCACGCATGCAAGGCGAGCGCGCTACCACTTGAGCCACATCCCCAGCTCTCTCCATGCGTTTTTAAAGTTAACAAATATGTGAATTCCTGTCTCCCTTTCTCTGTAGCCTACTCAGCACATGTACTTTTTATATGCACATATAGATTCCTACTTGGTATCACACGTATATTTTTATGAGTTGGCTGACTTGGCAGAAACAAATTGTAAGAAGAGATCAGTCCTCCTAAACGCTGTTGGAACTGAAAATCCAAACTATGGGTGAGCTTCCTATTAGAACAATATTATACATAAACCCATGTTTAGTAAAATAAATATTTTTGCATCTGAGGGTGATATATATTACATGATGAATTAAGATTGGCATATATATATTGATACTTTTTAATGAATTTTTGTGTTTTTTTGTATATATATATATATATATATATATATATATATATATATATATATATACACATACACTCTACAGATTTTATAAAATATGAAATATATTTGTCTTATATACACTCCGTAAATTCATTCATGTTCATGTATGTGGATTTATAATCAACTTTTCACAAGATTATTCTCAGAAATAATCATCTACCTGAAATACATATTTGTTTCCCAGTGCTGAAAACTAACTTCAATCAATGGTGCTTACAAATCCCAATATTTCTACAGTAACTGACCCAGTTTAACATCAATGCAAGTATATTCCTATGGGACATGATGTCTATTTTGACATTCATTTTAATTCAACACTGGTACATTACTATTTCTTCAGGTTTGCACATCATAGGATATATATTTCATTCACAAGTTCACAAATTTATAGGAATTTGTTTCACTTTTAATCACTTCCTGCTTCAGAACACATGTATTCCTCCATGTTACTTGACTGGACTTTTCATGAGACTTCTTTCCAAACACATTATTTTCGATTTCCATAATCAATTTTGAAGCTAAACCCACACACTCTTCAAGATAAACCATAACATTAATGTTACCACTAGATGTATAAGTGGTTGGAATGAATGTGTGAATATCAATATAAGATTTCCTGTACATTTTCACATTTCAATTCAATCCATTATTAAAGTTGGAACCAGGTATGCTATTTATTCACAGTATGGTCTATTAATGCATTATCTCTATATTCATAGACACAGTGTACACCTCTTTGTTCCCCCAATACTAATTTATACCTCTTCAAAACATTGCTCGCAAAAATGGTAGAAGAAATATTCATGTCACCTTATCTATCTATCTATCAATATATATATATATATATATATATATATATATATATATATATATATATATATATATATATATTTCTTTTTTTTATCACAGTAATATTCTGGACACAAAAAACAAAGGTCATACTCATGATTGTATCAAAGTCTAAATGGAAAGTGAGCATGGATTACTAAAAACAACCATATCCAGGTTGCCTAATGCTCTCAAATGTAAATCCTATTGGTGACTACATATTTGTTTCTTTCTAAGATTATATATTCAACTTCAAGCCTGTTGAAAATGTCTAGTCCTATCACTCAGTTTATACTTTGCCTGATTTCCTTATATCTCTATTGATATCTGCTTTCCTACATATATTCCCCAGTTCATCATTGTGTCTGACACTTCACATATGCTGACATTTACATTCAATGTCTACCCGAGACCCTATTGCTAAAGAAATTTTGGTCTAAATCCTATACTCACTCTTATTTCTAAACCTACTGACTATCTTCCTAATCCTACTGACTATTGCTTTTTGACTCGATGTTCTCTTCGACTATTAATCATCCAAGGTATAAGGTCCTAAACCATTGTATTTCAATTTGTCAGAGACATATATGCAGAACATAATTCAAACCTAAGAATCCCACTCAAGGACCCAATGCCCTTCTGACTTCGAATCTTTCCTAGATTTCTGTTTTCATACTTACATTTCACCTATATATTCTTGTAAATATCACAGGTTCCCAATACCATTATTCATGGGGCAGAGAGATTCCTAACCCAAATCAAACATGTTATTAACCCTAAACATACACTGTTCCCTCAATCTAACTTTACAAAAGAGGAGGGACAGAGTTGGTCTTACAATACAGGAATGTAGGGGATCTTCCACCTTCTGAGAACATCAAAGGTCCATGCAGAAATGATCCCTGGAGAAGATATGCAGCTATGAAGGACCTGAGAGAGGAAAAGTCATCTTTTATGGTAAACAACCTGGTCAAGATGAATGGATGTGTCTGAATCAACCTCTATCTTCTAAATGTAGAGAAGATGGACCAAATCAGGCCTGTGTGGAGAGCTCTTCCCAGGTGCCTATGGTTGATATACCATTCTAACTTGTGAAAGTGTGACAGAAAGAAGGGACAGACTCCATCTCATGGGACCCTTAGAAGTTACTGTTAGGACAAAGAGGTTGCCAAGGCAGTGACCTCATTCTGTTCCTGAAGGAAGTGACCTCACTTCACTTCCTTGGTGATGGAACTCTCTGAACTTGGGATCCAGGAAGAGAGGCACCCAGAGCCAGTCGCAGTCCCAGTCCCTGTGGTCTCACTTGTTTCAATTTACCAAGCACAGAGTCAGTCTTTCTTAGTACCAACAGATGTGAGGATGGCCAAATGCCAGGAAAGCTCTGAAGAAAGACCTTTCTGAGAAAGCAGGTATTGGTTCACCGCTGGCTCCTGACAACTGCACAGAGTTGGCCAAGGAGACCAGATTTGAGATACAACAGGCCATTTTGGGGGAATATAGTATGGCCCACCATTCAGAGGACACTCCACAAAGGAGGTGCCTTTGTGGGTGTAGGTGTGTGTATGGTTTTTTCTCAAGTTCTGAGAAGATGTAAGAAAGGCTGTTTGTTCGAATTGGCGTGGACTGTTTCTAGTAAGTCCTTTGACAAGGCGAGTGCTTCTATGTCTGTGTATCCCACTCTGTCCGTGGTTGTAGACATTAGAAAAGAAAATGCATCAATGGATGTGTCCTGTCTAGGAGAAAGCTTCGCAACATTCATCCTGCCCGATTTATTAATGGACTGCAGCTTTCCTTATTGAAGGGAAACACCTGCTATCTTTCAAAGTTTCTGTTTACATCCTGAATTCTGGACACTCTCCAGAATTGCCTCATTGTTTTGTGTCCAAGATATGTACTACCTCCAAGCTATGTGATATGGCTATGTACTGGATAGCTGAAGGGAAAAGCGAGCATCTAGGAAAACTCAGATATCAGTGTGACCAGGAAAGTCTCAGTGGAGAAACCCTGCTTTGTGCGTTTTGTTTACCTATTGTTCTTTTGCCCTGAATTTCAGGAAGGTTTTTGCCTCAGACCACTCCTTTGTGAATATCAATTCAATCCATTATTTAAAGTGGAACCAGCTATACTATTTATTCACAGTATGGTCTATTCATGCATTATCTGTATATACATAGACACAGGGTACAGCTTTTTGTACAACCAATACTTATGTATATGTCTTCAAAATATTACTCACAGAAATGGTGAAAGAAATACTCATGTCACCTAATCTATATATATACATTTTATCACAGTAATATTCTGGACACAAAATGCAAAGTTCACACTTATTATTGTACTAAAGCCTAAATGGAAAGTGAACATGGATTACTTCCATGTTCAGGTTGCCTAATGCTCTCAAATATCAATCCTATTGGTGACTACATATTTGTTTCTTCCTAAGATTATATATTCAAAATCAACCCTGTTGCAAATATCTAATCATATCACTCACTTTATACTTTGCCTGATTTTGTAATATCTCTTTTTTTATTGTTACGATGAGCCAATTTAGTACTTTTTTAATTTTTATTTTTTTATCTTTCATACATTTGATTCAAGTGAGTTATGCATTTCCATTTTTACCCCAAATACAGATTGCAGAATCACATCAGTTACACATTCACAATGTTTACATAATGCCATATTAGTGACTGTTGTATTCTGCTGACTTTCCTATCCCCTACTATCCCCCCTCCCCTCCCCTTTCATCTTCCCTCTCTACCTCATCTGTTGTTGTTCCGTTCTCTCCCTTCCCCCCCTTTCCCCTCACAACGTCGTATATGTGATTTCATATAACGATGAGGGTTCTTTCCGTTTCCATGCAATTTCCCTTCTCTCTCCCTTTCCCTCCCATCACTTGTCTCAGTTTAATGTTAATATTTTCCTCATGCTCTTTCCCTCTGTTCAGTTCTTAATTGCTCTCCTTAAATCAAAGAAGACATTTGGGATTTGTTTTTTAAGGATTGGCTAGCTTCACTTAGCATAATCTGCTCTAATGCCATCCATTTCCCTGCAAATTCCATGAATTTGTCATTTTTTAGTGCTGCATAATACTCCATTGTGTATAGATGCCACATTATTTTTTATCCATTCATCTATTGAAGGGCATCTAGGTTGGTTCCACAGTCTGCCTATTGTGAATTGTGCTGCTATGATCATTGATGTGGCCGTATCCCTATAGCATGCTCTTTTATGGTCCTCAGGGAATAGTCCGAGGAGGGCGATAGCTGGGTCAAATGGTGGTTCCATTCCCAGCTTTCCCAGGAATCTCCATACTGCTTTCCATAATGGCCGCACCATTTTGCAGTCCCACCAGCAATGTACAAGTCTACCCTTTTCCCCACATCCTCGCTAGCACTTATTATTGTTTGACATCCTAATGGCTGCCGATCTTACTGGAGTGAGATGGTATCTTAGGGTGGTTTTGATTTGCATTTCTCTGACTGCTAGAGAAGGTGAAAATTTTTTCATGTACTTATTAATTGAATGTATATCTTCTTCTGAGAAGTGTCTGTTCAGGTCCTTGGCCCATTTGTTGATTTTGTAATATCTCTATTGATATCTGCTTTCCTACATATTTTCTACTGTTCATCATTGTGACTGACCCTTCATGTGTGCTGATATTTACTTTCACACTTTAACCCAAACCCTATTGCTAAAGAACTTTTGTTCCAAATCCTATACTCACTCTTCTTTGTTAACCTACCGAATATCTATCTAATCCTACTTACTATCCCTTTTTGACTGGATGTTCTCTTCGAATTTTAATCATAAAAGGTACAAGGTCCTATGCCATTGTATATCGATTTATCTGAGATATCTGTGCACAACGTAAATCAAAGCTAAGTATCCCAATGAAGGGCCCATTGGCCCTCTGGGCTTCAAAATTACCTAGACTTTCTTTTTTCATTTATATATTTCACCTCTATATTTTTAAAAATATCGCAGGTTCCCAATACCATTATTCATCCAGCAAAATGATTTCTAACCCAAATCAAACATTTTATTAACCCTAACAATACACTGTTCCCTCAATGTAAATTTAAAGAAGAGCAGGGACAGAGTTGGTCTTACAATACAGGAATGTAGGGGATCTTTCACCTGTTGAGAACCACAAGTTCAATGCAGAAGTGATCCCTGGAGAATATGTAGTCAGCTATGGAGGACCTGAGAAAGCAAAAGTAATCTTCCATGGCAAAATACCTGGTCAGGATGACGGGATGTGTCTGAATCAGAACCTCTCTTCTCAATGTAGAGGAGATGGACCAAACCAGGACTGTGTGGAGAGCTATTACCGGGTTCCTATGGTTGATATACCATTCTAACTTGTGAATGTTTCACAGGAAGTAGGGGAAGCCTCCATCTAATGAGACACTTGGAAGCTACTGTTAGGATAAAGTGGTTGCCAAGGCAGTGACCTCATTCAGTTCCTGAAGGAAGTTACCTCACCTTACTCCCTTGGTGATGGAACTCTCTGAACTTAGGATCCTGGAAGCCAGGCACACAGAGCCAGTCCCAGTACCAGTCCCAGTGGGTTCACTTGTTTGGAATTACCAAGGACAGAGTCAGTCTTTCTTTGTACCTACTGATGTTAGAATGGCCAAAAGCCAAGAGAGCTCTGAAGAGGGGCCTTTCCTGAAAAAGCAGGTAGTGGCCCACCGCTGGCTCCTGACAACTTCATAGAGATGGCCAAGGAGACCATATCTGAGACAGGACAGGACATTTCGGGGGAACATTGTGTGGCCCACCAGTCAGCGGACACTCCATAGAGTCACAGACCTACTTAGGGTAAGGAGGTGCCTTTGTGGGTGTGGTTGTGAGTTTGTGATTTTGTCTCATGTTGTGAGAATAGGAAAAAAAGGTGGTTTGTTTGGTTTGGAGTGAACTGTTTCTCGTAAGTCGTTTGAAAAGGAGAGTGTTTCTATGTCTGTGTATCCCATGGTGTCCGTGGTTGTAGACATTAGAAAAGAGAGTGCATCAATGGATGTGTCCTGTCTAGTAGAAAGCTTCCCATTTCATCCTGCCCAATTTATGAATGGTTTCCGGCTTTACTTAAAGGTGGGCATAACCTAATACATTCCTAATTTCCAGGTTTATTCATGAACTCTGTTCACTCTCCAGAATAGGATCATGGTTTTGTGTCCAACATATATACCACCTCCAAGCTCTGTGACATGGCCATGTACTGGATAGCTGAAGGGAATGGCGAGCATCTCAAAAAACTCAGATATCAGTGTGACCAGGAAAATCTCAGTGGAAAAACCCTGCTTTGGGCATTTTGCTTATATATTGTTCTGTTGAACTGAATGTCAAGAAGTTCTTGCTCTGGCCACGCCTTTGTGAAGCCTGAAGTAAACAGTTTTCAAATGGAAATGATTGGGCATCACCTGTGGCTCTTTGCTTAATTGCTTTGGAAAGGGATGTGTCTGAATTAGCATCTTGGCCCTGTGTGAGGTTGTGGCTTAGATTCTCAGCACCAGATGGATCTAAAGAAAGATCCCATGTGTGCATCCAAAACCAAAATGGCAAATACACCAGTCATTGTGGATAAAGTCTCGCTTTCCTCTGTGAGGTTTCTGACCTCTATCAAGTGAGAATAGGGATCCTTTGTGTCAATTGAGTTCTTCAAAGCCCTGCAAAGGTGCGTGGGTTTTCTCATGACTCTAATTTACATAAAGAATCTATACCTCTAACTCAGTAGGCCTCAAATTGAAGAAGCGGTGCAGTATTAACGGCATGCCTATTTGATCACTCGGGGTTCACAGGAAGTATGTCCAGGCCACCCTGACTTTAGGCAAATGAGGGGCAAGGGAGCTTATTTTGGACACTGTCTTGGAATGTGCCCCTCATGGAAACCTCCAGCCAGAGGTTATGATGAGTATCTATATGGAAAAAGATGAGGGCCATGTGGGAGTGTTTTGGTTTAATTGTGGTCATTGTGTGGCTGTTAAAGGAGATGCCTGGGTCCACATGGGCTTGAACTCTGGTGTGATTACACTTAGAGAGTGCATTCTGGATCTGATCTCAGAGAACTTGTGCCATGAATTGTGTTGGGATTCTAGGAGGGCACGCATGAGAGTCTCCCTTGGAAACTGAGATCTAGGCCCAGGGTGGCTTTCCACAGAGCACTGGGAATCTCAGCCAGGATACCACATGATTTTTTTTTTTCTGAAAGACTTGGTAGGCATAGGTGACAGTCAAAACACACATGGACCTCACATTGTAGACCTCAATGGGTCTGATTTCATGTGACTTTTTGGCCACTCCCTGGGAAGCCTTGTCTTTAACAGTTCTACAGAGCTTTCATTGAAATGAGGTTTCTCATCATTTAATGGTTCCTGTACAAATTGAAATCCACAGTGCCTCCATCTTCATCCGTGAAAAATGGCTAGATAAATACAATAAAATTATTGAAATTTCCATGACCAGGTGGCACTGGAGAAAATTTGGAAAACCGGTTGCTGATCATGAGTATACCAGACAGTGCCTTGATTGACTAGGTTTCATCAAAATGGTGTATAACAGAGATGCCAGTAAATTGGAGCCTGCTGAGTAGTGGGCCTAGACCAGAGGAGGGGAGGTGTGTGATAAAACATCTGTGGTGGGGCCATGTTGATCTTCCATTGGCTTCCAAATGCCTTGTGACTGACATGGTGCAGCCAGCAGACCCTTATATGTAATGGTATCTTGTTATATAGAGAGGTTTCAGGGCAATGTTGAGAATTATGTTGCTGTGGTCAAGGGGAAAAGCTATGTGGAATAGAAGCATGGTTGGTATATTCTCTTGCAGACCCTGACCCACCACACGTGACAGAACTCCCTCAAGCACTGTGTCCCAGGTGATCTTTTTTTTACTTCATAAGCAAATACCAAACTCCCAGTGCAGCAGCAAGAAACACCAGGAAAAGTGAAGGATGACCAAATGGCTTCACAGTCCACACGCGGAGACACTTAGGCCCCAGTGGACACAGTTTACCTACATAGAGAGAATTCAGCACTGCTGCCTCATGTTCATTGGAAAATATGAAACCATGTCCTCCAGGTCGCATAGATGCACACCCAGCTTTGATGGTCTCAGTACAAAGAAAGCTCCTTACGAAAACATATATATCAAGTGCCCAACCTCAGAGGCAGTTTCTCAAGAAGTCTTTAGGGCAGCAGAGCTCCATGTTTGTGGAGTGCTTACCCTGTCCCATACTTTTGGAAACTCCTTTACGACATCCAAGGTTGTGAACTCATGAGAATATTCATTTCCAGATATGTATTCACAGAATTTTTAACTCTTATCCTCTAATTGTGTCTTACTTGGGATGAGGGTAATGTCTAGGCATTGTTCTGAATGAGAGTGGAAAGATTTTTGTGAATCCCTGACACTAACCCATTCCCTACTAGACTCTGACTACTAATCCTAATATGATGGAGAAACATAACCCAAACAGAATAGAAATACAAGCATTTCAGAGGAGGCATGGTGTATAGTTGGACATGCCTTTTGAAATATATAGGGTAGGAGTTATAAATCTAGTCAATTTTTAATTGAAATAGTTCTACATGTGTTTTTAAAGTTAACAAATATATGAATTACTGTCTTCCTTTCACAGTAGCCTATTCAGCACATGTGTTTTAATATGCACATATAGAATCCTACCTGGTGTCACACGTACATTCTCGTGAGGTGGCTGACATGGCACATACAAATTGCGAGAAGTGATCACTCGTCCTAAACACTGTTGGAACTGAAAATTCAACCCATGGGTGAGCTTCCTATTTGAACAAACTTATATAAAAATCCATATTCATTAAAATGAATATTTTTGGATATGATGATGATATATATTTCATGATGAATTTCAATTGGCATATATATTGCTATTTTTAATGTCTGTGATATATATATATATATAACATGTGTCTTATTATACACTCCCTAAATTCATTCATATTGATGTATTTGGATTTTTAATCAACTTTTCACAAGATTATTCTCAGTAATATTCATCCACCTGAAATACATATTTGTTTCCTAGTACTGAAAACTAACTTCTTTGAATGGTGCAAACATATCCTAACATTTCTACACTAACTGACCCTGTATAAAATCAATTCAAGTAGATTACTATGGGACATGATGTGTATTTTGATGTTCAATTTTATTCAACACTTCTACATTACTATTTATTCACTTTATGCACATCATAGAATATATATTTCATCCACAAGTTAGCAAATTTATAGGCATTTGTCTCACTTTCAATCACTTCGTGCTTCAGAACACATGTATTCATCCATGTTTCTTGACTGACCTTTTCATGAGACTTCTTTCCAAACACATTATTTTCGATTTCCATAATCACTTTTGAAACACTTCAAAAGTTACCTTGAGCTTGGGGAGGGAAACTGAGCCCCGACTTTCTTAGTCATCCTCCAGAGTCAGTATGGCTGGCTGGTGTGGCTGTCGCTTTTTAGGGCAATTTTGGCCCAGTGTCCTTTTTTCTTTAGGGTAGGCACATTGATCTGAGGGCAGGGTGCCCTCTGGCATGGGCCAATGTTATCCCTTCTTGTCTACCTGTTTCTTAATTTCTGGCCTATTTGTTGTTGTGACCAGGACCTTAGTCAACGCCTTAGTCTGCCTTTTGTTTCTTTTATCCTCCCTTTGCTCCCTTGTCTTCCTCAGTTTCTCTCTTATAGTATACGTTCTTGACTTCTCTGACTAAATCTCTCAAAGTCATATCTTGTAATCAATCTAGCTTTGTAACTTTGTTTTAATATCCAGGCCAGTTTGCCCAATAAATTCCATCGTGACAGATGCCTTTTGATTCTCTGCCTGAGGATCAAAAGGAGTATATCTCCTATATGCCTCTATAATTCTCTCTAGAAACATAGTGGGAGATTCATCAGGCCCTTGAATAATCTCTCTTACCTTGTCCAAATTAGTTTGTCGCTAGCGGCTGCTTGGAGACACACTATTAGAGCCCGGTGATAAGTGGACAGATGCTCCCTACCTTCAAAGATTTTGGGGTCTCAGTTGGGTGGGTTCAAGGGAAAGCTGCCTTTGATTATGTTGGGAAGTTGTGTCGGACGCAAATCTTGTTTGAGGATATTTTTTTCTAGCTTCCTGGAGGATTCACTGTTGTTCCTCTGTCATGAAGAGAATCCCTAGGAGTTTTTGGCAGTCTTCTGAAGTAGGCTGGTGTGAAAACATCAATGACTCAACCAGACCTGAGAGCCAAGTAGGGTCCTCAGAAAAAGGGTGATTATAATTTTTTTAAGTTATTTAGGTCTGACGAGGAGAAAGGCTAATACTGGTAGGCTTGCATTTTTTCCCCGTGGCCATCGTCAATCATTGGCCCATAGGGATGGAGGGGGAGCATCCCGAGAGTTCCAGGGTTTTCAATCATTCACCGCCAGCGAGTTCCTTTAGACGGGTCAGCTTCCTCCAAGGGAAGAGGTGCTGTGTGTGCCGCAAGGGAATTATCTGGTGGGCGCTGGGCCGGCATAGCTTCCTCCAATGGAGGAGAGGCTGAGTCATCAGCAGGGGAATCACTTAGAGGGTGTTGGAGGTTGGGGGACAAGGGCAGGGGATAAGGAGGGGAAGGAGAGTCCAGTAGAGTGAAATCTGGTGACTCAAGGAGAACAGAGGGTGTAGGAGGAGGAGGAGCAGAGGATTTGAGAGTTCCTGGGGGAAGGAGTCAGAGTGGGGGCAGGGGCAAGAAAGGCTTCACCCATGGAAAAGGAGATATGCAGAGTTCCCGCCGAGTTAAGATATATGG
Source organism: Callospermophilus lateralis (assembly GCF_048772815.1). Taxonomy (NCBI): domain Eukaryota; kingdom Metazoa; phylum Chordata; class Mammalia; order Rodentia; family Sciuridae; genus Callospermophilus; species Callospermophilus lateralis. The sequence goes on from NW_027513165.1 coordinate 1,630,990, forward strand.
CTGTTGATCCAGATGGCTATGTGGCCCCGGCTGAAAGACAATATCTCTGACTTTTTTAAATTAGTGGGAAGTAGAAAGATCCTTCTAGGGGTAATCAAAATCCAAAGGTGGGCCATTCTGAAGCACAGAGAGTCTGCCACATCCGGGGTTTTACTGAAAAAGAAAGATTCTGAGCCCTTAAGTGGACTTTGGTCCAGTGATCAAGGATCAGGGAAAGAGGCATTGAAGTGCTCTGTCCCATAATGAAAGATACACAAACAGTTAAAGCAATGAAACATGACACAGACAAGACAAGGCAATGAAGACAGGCAATGGACGTCCAACACTGAGACCAGGACTGAGGAGCCGGCAAAACCCGATTGACTGGCAATACTGAATCCGAAAAAAAATATCACTGAGTCCAGAAGACTATCTCGTCCCCATAAATTTACGGGAAGATGATCCAATACATATGGCTGTAGAGTTCCTTCACATCCTTCAGGATCCTTCCAATCTAATACCATTGCACTTCTATGGGGATTAGACGCCACTCCTAGGCCTCGAAGCGTTTGAGTGGCTTGTTGTAACGGCCAATGTTTTGGCCATTCTTGACGAGAGATGATGCGAAGGTCTGCATCTGTATCCAGTAGCCCATTAAATTTATGCCCTTGAATATTTAGTTTTAGCATGGGGCCAGAATCTAAATTTAAAGAACGCATAGCCCAATCTACACCTGTGGAGCCAAATCACTTGGAACCTCTTTCTACAGTACAACTGGAAAATTTTTCATGTAGGCTGGGTATTATTAGTAACTGTGCTATTCTATCTCCTGGTGAAATTACTGATATACCCTTTGGAGAACTGGCTATAATTTTTATTTCACCTTCATAGTCGAGATCAATTACCCCAGGACTTATCATAAGTCCTTTTAGAGTAGAAGAGCTGCGTCCCAATAATAAGCCTACTGTTCCTTTGGGAAGAGGTCCTTTTACCCATGTGGAAATGAATTGAACTCCCATCTCTGCAGTTAGTACTGCTCTGGTGGAGGCACAGATGTCCAACCCTGAGCTCCCTCTGGTTTGTCTGATGAGGGATCTGATGGACAATGTGTCCTGGGCACTACCCTGATGGGGTTGCTGGGTTTCTCCAGTGCTGCGTATATTTGTGGTTTTGGGCCCCGGAGCATTGAGCCCCCTTGTCCATTTTTGGCAATGGAGCTCCATCTCTTTGTCCACAATATTGTGGATAAACACCTGGTCCTTGTTCGTTTTTTGATAATGGTGTACCCTCTATGGTGGTTTGAGAACAGCATTCATTAGCCCAAAGTCTCCCTCTACGGCATCGTGGACAAATACCTGGTATTCTACTCCTTTGATACCTAGTTTTTTTAAACCCTCCTCCTATGGGACAATTCCTTTTAAAATGTCCTGTTTCTTCACAATTGTAGCATGTTCTTGGCCTGGCATCTAAAGCCTGTTTTACTGCAGCTGCCACAATTTGCCCTTGTTCATTAATGTCTCTGGCATCTAAAGCCTGTTTTACTGCAGCTTCCACGACTTGCTCTTGTTCTTTAATGTCTCTACATAATTTAATATATGTGTTTAAATCTTCATGTTTCCATGGTCTAATGATATCATTGCACCAAAGATTCGCTTGCTCATAAGCCAGTTGTTTTAGTAATGGCATTGCTTGTTGTGTATTTCCAAAAACTCTGGTAGCTGTTTGAATAAGCCTACCTACAAATTCAGCATAAGGTTCATTAGCTCCTTGTATTACCTTAGATAATTAACCTTGTAAACCTCCATGTCCTTGTAAAGTCTTCCATGCCTTAATTGCATCTAACAATTTACTGAACACTCTTTCAGTTTTTTTTTTTTTTTTTAATAATTTCTGATTCCGCATTTCTACTATAATACAACCCAACAAGATGACACCAAACAAAACAGCTCCTCAGGAATAGCCGTCAGAGCCCAACTGCCACCACAGGCTTCCCACAAGCCTCTCCCTCAAACACAAGTCTCCTCCTCTTGAGGCCGATTGGCTGGGTCGCATGGGCGGAGCCAAAAAAGTCCCCCAATGAGCAGTTCCGTGGTCTGAAAAGGCAGGGAACCAGCCCAATGTGCATCACCACAGAGGAGCCAATCAGCTAGATGTTGCTGGGGCCGCTGTGAGCCAATCATCCGCTGGCAGTCTGAAAGGTCGGGGAAACCGCTCATTGAGCATCTCCAATGAGCATCACCACAGAGAAGCAAATCAGCTAGATGATGCTGGGGCCGCTGTGAGCCAATCATCAGCCGGCAGATGGAAGTTTGCTGGCAGCTGCAAGTTTACTGGGGCTCCTTTGGCTGTGGCTCTCAACAGATTATTCTCAGAAATATTTAACCACCTAAAATACATATTTGTTTCCTAGTACTGAAAACTATCTTCAGTGAATGGTCCTTATATATCCTAATATTTCTATAGTAACTGACCAAGTTTAACATCAATGCAGTTAGATTCCTATGGGACATGAAATGTATTTTGAAGTTCATTTTTATTCCACACTGATACATTACTATTTCTTAAGTTTATGGACATCATAGGATATAACCTTTCATCCACAAATTCACAAATTTATAGGCATGTGGTTCACTTTCAATCACTTCCTCTTTCAGAAAACATGTATTCCTCTATGATTCTTTAGTGGTCTTTTCAATAGACTTCTTTCTAAAAACATTATTTTCGATTCTATACTCATTTTTGAAGCAAAACTCACACACTCTTCATGATAAACCGTAACCCTAATATTACCATTAGATGTATAACTGGTTGGAATGAATGTATATATATCAATATAAGATTTCTTATATATTTTCAAATATAATTTCAATGCATTATTTAAAGTTGGAACCAGTTATATAATTAATTCACAATATGGTCTACTCATGCATCATCTCTTATTCATCAACACAGGGTACTCCTATTTTATCCGCAATACTAATTTATAAGTTTTCAAAATATTGCTCCTCATATTGGTGGAAGAAATACTCATGTAATCTGATCTAAATATATATTTTACCACAGTAATATTCTTGACACAAAATGCAAAGGTCACACTTATGATTGTACTAAAGCCTAAATTTAAAGTGAGCATGGATTACTAAAAACCTCCATGTCTAGGTTCCCTAATGCGCTCAAATGTCAATCCTATTGGTGACTAAATAATTGTTTCTTCCTAAGATTATATATTCAACCTCAACCCTGTTGAAAATGTCTAATCCTATCACTCACTTTAGACCTTGCCTGATTTCCTAATGTGTCTATTGATACATATTTACTCTCTTTCCTACATATTTTCCCCAGTTCATCATTGTGACTGACTCTTCACATGTGCTGACATTTACATTCACTCTCTAACTAAAACCCTATTGCTAAAGAACTTTTGGTCCAACTCCTAGACTCACTCTTCTTCCTAATTTTACTGACAATCTTCCTAATCCTTTGGACTATCCCTTTTGGACTAGATGATCTCTTCTAAATTCAGTCATCTGAGGTACAGCATCCTATGCCATTGTAAATGAATTTATCTGAGACCTCGGTACAGAACATAATTCAAGCTTAGTATGCCAATCAATTGCCAAATGCCCTTCTGGGCTTCAAATCTTACCTAGATTTCTGTTTTTGTACTTATATTTCAAGTCTATATTCTTATAAGTATCACAGGTTCCCAAACCATTATTCATCCAGCAGAATGATTCCTAACCAAAATCGAACATGCTATTAACCCTAACCATACAATGTTCCGTCAATCTAACTTTACAGAAGAGCAGGGACCGAGTTGGTCTTACAATACAGGAATGTAGGGGATCTTCCATCTGCTGAAAACCTCAAAGGTCCATGCAGAAATGATGCATGGAGAAGATTTAGGCAGCTATTTAGGACCTGAGAGAGCAAAAGTCATCTTCCATGGCAAACAACCTAGTCAGGATGAAGGGATGTTTCTGAATCAGCCTCTCTCTTCTTAATGTAGAGAAGTCAGACCAAACCAGGCCTTTGTGGAGAGCTGTTCCCAGGTGCCTGTGGTTTCTATACCATTCTAATTTGTGAATGTGTCACAGGAAATAGGGGCAGCCTCCATCTTATGAGAACCTAGGAAGCAACTGTTAGGACATATTGGTGGCCAAGTCAGTGACCTCATTCAGTTCCTGAAGGAAGTGACTCACATACTTCCTTGGTGATGGAATTCTCTGAATTTGGGATCCAGGAAGCCAGGCACCCAGAGCCATTACCTGTCCAAGTCCCAGTGGTCTCACTTGTTTGGATTTACCAAGGATAGAATCAGTCTTTCTAGGTACCTATTCATGTGAAGGTGGCCAAATTCCAAGAAAGCTCTGAAGAGGGGCCTTTACTGACAAGACTGGAATTGGCTCACCACTGCCTCCTGACCACTTCACAGAGTTGGTGAATGACACCAGATCTGAGACAGGAAAGGCCATTTCGGAGGAACATCGTATGGCCTACCAGTCAGAGGACACTCAGAAGAGTCACAGACCTACTTGGGGGAAGGAGGTACCTGGGTGTGTGGATGTCAGTTTGTGGTTTTGTCTCATGCTCTGAGAATAGGTAAAAAAACGTGATTTATTTCTTTTAGAATGGACTGTTTCTAATAAGTCATTTGACATGGTGAGTGTTTCTATATCTGTGTATCCCACTGTGTCCGTGGTTGTACACATTAGAAAAGAGAGTGCATCAATGAATATGTCCTGTGTAGTAGAATGCCTCCCACCAATCAACCTGTCCAATTTATGAAAGGACTGCGGCTTGCCTTACCAATGGGAAACACCTACAACCTTCCTAAGTTCCTGTTTTCTTCCAGAATTCTGGCCACTAGCCAGAATAGGCTCATCGTTTTTTATCCATGATATGTACCACCTCCAATCACTGTGACATGACCATGTACTGAATAGCTGAAGGGAATGGCATGGAGAGCATCTCAGAAAACTCAGATATCAGTGTGGCCAGGAAACTCTCAGTGGAGAAACCCTGCTTTGGGCCTTTTGCTTACATTTTGTTCTGTTGCCCTGAATGTCAGGAAGGTATTTGCCTCTGGCCACCCCTTTGTGAAGACTGAAAAAAACAGTTATCAAATGGAAATGAATGAGGATCATCTGTGGCTCTTGGCATAATTGCTTTGGAAAGGGAGGTGTCTGAATCAGCCACTTGGCCCTGTGTGAGGCTCCAGCTTAGCACATGATGGATCTAAAGAAAGATCCCGTGTGTGCATCCAAAACCAAAATGGCAAAAAGATCAGTCATTGTGGATGAAGTCTCTAGCCTTTTTCTGTGATGTTCCTGACTCCATCAAGTGAGAATAGGGATCCTTTGGGTCAAATGAGTTCTTCAAAGCCCTGCAGAAGTGCTTGGGTTTTCTCATGACTCCAAACCACATAAAGAATCTATACCTGACATTCAGTAGGCCTCAAAATGGAGAAGCAGAAGAGTATTAATGGCAGGTCTATTTAATCACTCTTGGTTCACAGGAATGGTGTCCAGGCCACCCTGACTTTAGGCAAATGAGGGCCAAGGGTGCTCATTTTGGTCACTGTCTTGGGCTGTGCCCCTCATGAAAACCTTCAGCCAGAGGTTATGATGAGTGTCTATATGGAGAAGATGAGGGCCTTGTGGGAGTGTATAGGTTTTAATTTTGGTCATTTGTGTGGCGATTGGAAGAAATGACTGGGTCCAACTGGGCTTGAACTCTGGTGTGAGTTCAAGGGGACTTAGAGACTGAGTTCTGGAACTAAACTCAGAGAAGTATTGCCATGAATTTTGTTGGGATTTTAGCAGGCTGCACACATGAGAGTCGCCCTTATAAACTGAGATCTAGGTCCAGGGTGGCTTTCCACAGAGCACTGAGAATCTCAGCCTGGATATCACATGATTTTTTCTGAAACACTTGGCAGGCATACTTGAGCGTCAAAACACACATGGACCTCACATTGTAGACCTCAATAGTCCTGGATTTCTGTGACCTTTTGGCCACTCCTTGGGAAGACTTGCCTGTTAGAGTTTTCCAGAGGTTTCATTGAAATGAGCTTCCTCACCATTTAATGTTTCCTGAAAAAATTGAAACCAACAGTGCCTCCAACCTCATGCTTGAATAATGGCTCGATAAATACCATGAAATTTTTTAAATTCCTTTGACCAGGTTGCACAGGAGAACCTTTGGATGTACTGTTGCTGACGATGAGTGTACCAGACAGTTCCTTGATTGACTAAGTTTCATGAAAATGGTGTAGAACAGAGATGCCAGTAAGTTCAAGCCTGCTGATTAGTGGACCTAGAGCAGAGATGTGCAGTTTTGTGATAAAACTTCTGTCGTGGGGCCTTGTGGATCTGCCGTTGACTTCCAAATGGCATGTGGCTGACATGGTGCATCCAGCAGAACCTTATATGTAAAGGCATCTTTTTATAAGAAGAGGTTTAAGGGAAATGTTCACAATCAGGTTATTATGGTCAAGGGGGCAAACTATGTGGGCTAGAAACCTGGTTGGTGCATTCTCCTGCTGACCCTGACCCACCACACATGACAGAACTCCCTCCAGCACTGTGTTCCAGTTGAGCTCCTTGTATTCCATGAAGCAAATACCAAATTCCCAGTGCAGCACCAAGAATCACCACGAAATGTGGAGGATGACCAAATGGTTTCACAGTCAACATGTGGATACACTTAGCTCCCCGTGGCCACAGTTTACCGACAAAGAGAGAATTCAGCACTGCTGCCTCATGTTCATTGGAAAATAAGAAACCATATCCACAAGGTCAAAGAGATGAAGACCCAGCTTTGATGGTCTCCCTAGAAAGGAAGCTAAATCTCCTGACAACAACATATGTTTTAAGTGCCCAACCTCAGAGACAGTTTCTCAAGAAGTCTTTAGGCAGGCAGAGGTCCATGTTTGTGGAGTTTTTACCCTGTCCCTTACTTTTGGAAACTCCTCTACCACTTCCAAGGTTGTAAACTCCTGATCGTATTCCATTCCAGATATGTAGTCACGGATTTTCTAACTCTTCTCCTCTAATTGTGTCTTACTTGGGGCGAAGGTGATATCTAGGTGTTGTTCTTGATGAGAGTGGGAAGATTTTTGTGTACCACATATTTGCATACACATTGGATTCATTTTCCTATTTTCCATTCGATATACTGAATCCCTGACACTAACTCACACCCTACTAGACTCTGATTACTAATCCTAATATGACGGAGGAAAGTAACCCAAACATTATAGAAACATAAGCAGTTCAGAGGAGGCATGGTGTATAGTTGGACCTGCTTTTTGCATGATAAATTGTAGGTGTGATAAATATAGTCAATTGTTAATTGAAATAGTTCTCCATTGTTTTTAATGTTAACTTATTTCTGAATTCCTGTCTCCATTTCTCTGGAGCCTATTCAGCACATGTATTTTTATATGCACATATAGAATCCTACCTGGTATCACACGTACATTTTTGTGAGGTGGCTGACTTTGCAGATACAAATTGTGAGAAGAGATCACTCCTCCTAAACGCTTTTGGATCTTAAAATTCCACCTATGGGTGAGGTTCCTAGTTGAACAACATTATACATAAATCCATGTTCACTAAAATGAATACTTTTTAATCTGTGGATGATATATATTTCATGATAAATTTTGATACGCATATATATTTATATATTGCTACTTTTTAATGTATCTGTATATATATATATATATATATATATATATATATATATTATACACCCTCCGATTTTTCAAAATATGAAATATATGTGTCTTATATACACTCCCTAAATTTATTCATGTCATGAATGTTGATTTATAATAAAATGTTCACAAGATTATGCTCAGATATATTCATCCACCTGAAATATATATTTGATTCCTAGTACTGAAAACTAACTTTAGTAAATGGTCCTTTAAAATCCTAATGTTTCTACAGTAACTGACCCAGTTTAACATCAATGCAAGTAGATTCCTATGGGACATGATATGTATTTTGACATTCATTTTCATTCAACACTGGTACATTTACTATTTTTTTCAGTTTTTGCACATCATAGGATATATATTTCATCCACAAGTTAGGAAATTTATACGTTTTTTTATACTTACAATCACTTCCTGCTTCAGAACACATGTATTCCTCTATGTTTCTTGACTCGTCTTTTCATGAGACTTCTTTCCAAACACATAATTTTTCATTTTCATAATCACTTTTGAAACTAAACTCACACACCCTTCATGATAAAACATAACCCTAATATGACCATTAGATGCATTACTCGTTGGAATGAATGATTGTATATCAATATAAAATTTCTTATATATTTTCAGATATCAATTCAATCCATGATTTAAAGTGGAAACAGTTATATTATTTATTCACAGTATTGTCAATTCATGCATTACTTCTATATTCATAGACACAGGGAACAACTCTGTGTACCCCCAACACTAATTTTTACCTCTTCAAAATATTGCTCCCAGAAATGTTAGAAAAATATGCATGTCACCTGATCTACATATACATTTTATCACTGTAATATTCTGATCACAAAATGCAAAGGTCAAACTTATGATTGTAGCACATCCTAAATGGAAAGTGATCCTGGATTATTAAAAACATCCATGTCCAGGTTGCCTAATGCTCTCCAAAGTCAATCATATTTGTGACTACATATTTGTTTCTTCCTAAGATTATATATTGAAACTCAACCTGGTTGATCATGTCTAATCCTATCATTCACTTTATACATTGCCTGATTTCATAATGTGTGTATTGATATCTGATTTCCTACATATTTTCTCCAGTTCATCATTGTGACTGACTCTTCACATGTGCTGACATTTACATTCACTCTCTAACCGAAACCCTATTGCTAAGGAACTTTTGTTCCAAAACCTATACACAGTCTTCTTCCTAAACCTACCAACTATATTCCTAATCCTACCGACTATCCCTTTTTGAATGCATGTTCTCTTCTACATTTAATTATCCAAGTAAAGGTCGGGTGAGGTCGAAGGAAGAGACCACCAAGAGACTATCTCATGCAACAGCAAAGGGTTTATTGGGGGTCCAGCATGCTGATGCTCAGAGCTCACTTGAATAGAGTAGAGAGCCCTTAGAACAGCTTAAGCAGAGCTTATACACTTTCCTTGGTGACGGCAGGGAGGGAAGTTTATTGATGGGTCAGGGCGAGTGGTCAGTTTGCATGCAACCCAGTGAGGGAGCACATTCTGCAGTTAGTCAGTTGGGGACAGCATATTCTGGGAACAAGATTAGCAAACATTTCTCAAGATTTCAACAGTGTTTTGTTAAGCATACAGGAAAAAAGGAAGTGAAAAGTGCCTATTTTATTAACCTTTCATTCCCCACTTCTTCTTCTGGCTACTTTTAATCATAAAAGTGATCATTGCGGGGTGTCACATTCTATGTTTGCTAGTGGGGTATTACCATAAGTTTAACTCGTCCAATTTGAGCTTGGAGAAAAGAAATTACACGGTTGAGCAAACAGGGTTTTATAGTTAGCAATAATATGAGGATTATTATTGAAATGGCCAGGGTTGATAAATGCGTAGTTAACCAGGGGGACTGTGTGAACCAAGACTCAAACCACCCTTTTTGGGCCTCTCTCTCTCAATGACACTCTTCAAGGCATCTTTTTAATTTACTCCTAGATTTTTTTAAAACTCCAGTATGGTCGGCAAAAACACAAGATTCTCCATCAATGCAGAACAAAGGCCCCCTTCTTTCATGAAGAGGAGGTTCAACCCTCGCCTTTTCTGTAAAATAACTTCAGAGAGAGAGGTTAAAGATTCCTGCAAAGCCAAGATGGAGGTTCCTAATATCTTTAAGTTTTGGTCTATTGCTGCTTCTAATTGTGTCATTTGTTGTATCCCATGGACCAAGGCAGTGGTTCTTGTGCTCACGCCTGCAGCAACTCCTATTCCTAATAGGATGGCTAAAGTGATGGATATATGTTCTCAGTGGAACCGGGTTTTATGCCCCCTTATTTGATCTTCAAATGAACCTGCATTATGATAAAGCACTCTGGGAAACCTCTGCACCTTTACAAAATTAATCACATCGTCTTGACAATTTCATGAAAACATAAACAATGTTTAAGTCTATAGAATTATACTGTTGTAGAGACGGACATGGCAAGGCACCTAAGATACTACCAAAAACAGGGAAACTTTCCATTTTATTTGCAACCGGATTCAGAGGGCATTACTTCTGTTATAATCAATTAATTCCCTGAAACCCACGTTTAGGTAGTTTCAGAATTTTGTACCCAACATATAAGGGAAGGGGCGCAGAAGTTCACAGCCTGCAGAAGTTCACAAAAAGCAGATTTTTTCTGTTTTTTTCCTCTGTTCTGGGCAAGTTAACTTTTCAAGGCCACCTGGGTGAAGGAGAGCTTTTTCTTCCCTTTATTTTTTCCCCCTTCCAGCTGTTACCATGGAGCCCAGTTGGTAACTTCTTTATCTTAGAAATGTAGCCATCTCTGTGAAGCCCCAGCTCAATGCCAAAGGCCTTGTTCACATATTTTGTGAAAAACTAGTAAGGGGGTGTCTAACTTAGGAGTGCTGATATTTTTAGCCAGTGGCCAAGTACAACAGGGCAACAGGAAAAGAGGAAGTTTATCTACTTTGAAGTCTTTCATGGGGACTCTTTTCCTGAAAGTCCTAAAGTCAGCCATGCTGAAGACTTCTGTAGAATTTCAGTTAATGTTTTTCTGTGGGCCTGGAACAGAGGGGGGAGATGGGGAAGGCGTGGCTTTGAGCAGCTCCGTGGATCTGAGAATGAGGTAGCAGAGATGTGAAAGAATACTGGGAAAGGGGTTTGTGATTTTCCTAGCAACAAAAAGGTGAGCAGTAGAACAGGTAGAGCAGAGGGGAAGATGGGAGTTAGTATCCCTAAAAGCCTGTGAGGGACTTTAAATTCTTAGTAATCTGTTTTCAGTGATGACAAAGAAACTTTAAAGGCCATTTTCACTAAATCTTGGATAGGGGTCTGAGGGTTCTCCTCAGCTGGTTTGAGCTTTGGGTTAGCTGGTAAGAGGAACTGGTGGGACCCGGTGCGGGCACTGACTGGAGAAGAGAGGAGTGATTCAGTGGAGGGTTACCTTAGTACCTGCTACCTCAGCAAGGGGGCAATGGTCTTAGATCCGGCGGAGGTTTGGGTTTTTGATCTAGTAATTGGAGGGGAGAAATCATGTTGCTGAGGTGAGAGTGACAGCAGAGAGTCTGGAGCAGAAGGCTGAGTGTGAGGACCTATTGGAGAAGCATAGTTCAGGATGTGAGCGAAGGAGGGAAAAGGCCTCCACATAGGGAAATCTCCTTTCACCCTTTTGAGGACTTTCAGAAGTTAAAAAGGTCAGGCAGAATTTGAGGATCTAGAGACCCCTCTAGGGGCCATCGGTTTTGGTGATCTAATTGGTAATAGGGCCAATGCTGTGTACAGAAGTTGATGAGGAGTTTGGGTTCCATCATGCACTGCCTGTATGATCACAACCCTATGACTTACAGAAGAAGTCGGCATGCCCCCCACACAACCGTGACTGTTTGTGGCTTTGGTAGTCCACCGGGCAAACATAGTAATCTAGGCTAGCCAACCTGCATCTGGCTTGCGTGTCCCTACATCCATAATTATTGTTTCCATTATCAATGGTGCAGAATGGATTTAATGGAAATTTAGTGGGATCCTCTTCATCAGGTATATCCCAATAGGAAAGACCTATAGCCAGCTGACAAATGTCTGGGTGGATAGATGTCCACCAAGTCCCTAAGTGGGCTGTATGCAAGATAGATCATACTTCTTTACCAGTAGGATTTGTGATCAGCCAACGCTGCTGAACGGGTTGAAGAGGTTTAGGACTACTGGTGGTCAAGGGGAGAGTGTATAGCCTTAGACACAGGGTAAATACACAATTTGAAAGTTTTACCAATTTTTTCCTGTTTCAAGTCAGAGTCTGGACAGGTTCAGGCTTGAGATGAGAGGTATGGATCCAGGAAGTGATTCTTTCTACCTTTACCGCTGTAGGTGATATAAGTAGCACCTTGTATCGTCATTTCCAGTGGGGTTCCAGGGATGACACCTGATGTCGACTTACATAGATGAAGTCTCTTACTTGATATCGATGTAGAGTCCACTCGTCCCCAGGTTGATAGGCATTGGCCATCTGTTTTCACAGGTATCCCTGAGTTCTTTCAAGAGCTTTAATTCAGTCAAGCAATGGGGTGTGGAAGGAATTGTTAGGTCTTAGAGTTGGGGTTAGGTCCCTTACTGAAGGAGGGGCACCATGGACAATTTCATAGGGGGTGAGGTTACACGAAGAAACAGAGGGAGTATTTCTTCCATGAAATAGTGCATAAGGCAGGAGCATAGTACAATCTATTATGCAGGTTTCTAAGCTTAATTTCGTTATGGTCTCTTTAATGGTTCTATTCATTCTTTCTACCTGTCCTGAACTCGGTTGTCTATAAGCACAATGTAACTTTTAATTAATCCCCAGGGTTTGCCTAACCCCTGACTTACCTGGGCTACAAACGCCAGTCCATTATCAGACCTTATTACTTAAGGCAGGCCGTATCTTGTAAAAATATCTTTCAGGATCTTCTTGACGACCATTTGCGCTGTTTCGTTTTTTTTTCTTTTTTCCTGGAAAAGGCTTCAATTCATCCTCAAAATATATCTACAAAGACTAGGCGATATTTAATTTCAAACCTTGCTGGCTTAATTTTAGTAAATTTCACTTCCCAGAATTGTCCTGGTCTGGTTCCTCATAGGTGCTTTTTTGCAGGAAGCTTGGAATGGTAAGCATTATCCATGACAGACCTGACAGGCTTTTGTTACCCATTCAGTTATTTCCTTTTGCTTTGAGTCGGTTAGTAAAAAACTCTGTTCTTGATCCTTCAGGAATGAATGCAATTTCTTTGAACCAAGTTGAGTGAGTTGATGTACATTTTCTACTGACATATATAGAGCCGTGACTATAGGAGTTTTTACTGAAGGATTTAGAAATTCCACTTGTGGTCCTTCAGGGTTAAAAGTTATTTTGGCCCGGAGCTTGGTGAGCAGATCTCTGCCCATCAATGGGGCCGGGCATTCTGGGATTACTAAGAACGAGTGATGGATTTTTCCTTTCCCCTGGTCCATGGTCCTCTTAGTTGTCCAAGCCCGATATTTTCTGCCATTAGCCCCTTTAATTAGAGACCTTTTATTTGATAGAGAGACCAATGGGGCCTTAAGGGCAGAGTATATTGCCCCTGTATCCACTTCAAAGTTTGCTGGGGTCCCCTCCACTTCAAAATTTACCCTGAGCTCTCGGAGGGGATCTGAGCCCCAACGTTCTTAGTCATCCTCCAGAGTCAGAATGGCTGGCTAGATTGGATGTCTCTTTCAATGGCACTCTTTGAAGCAGTGTCCTTTTTCTTTACAGTAGGCACATTAAATTGAGGCCAGGGGTGGCCTCTAGTATGGGCCCCGATATCCATTCCTGTCTCCATGTTTCTTATTTCTGGCCTATTTGTTGTTGTGACCATGACCTTAGTCAATGCCTTAGTCTGTCTTTTGTTTCTTTTATCCTCCCTTTGCTCCCTACTCTTCCTCAGTTTCTCTCTTATAGTATACCTTCTCGGCTACTCTGACTAAATCTCTCAAAGTCATATCTTGTAATCCATCTAAGCATTGTAACTTTCTTTTAATATCCAGGGCAGCTTGCCCATGAAGGCCATCTTGACAGATGCCTTTTGATCCTCTGCCTGAGGATCGAAAGGAGTATATCTCCTATATGCCTCCATAATTCTCTCTAAAAACATAGAGGGAGATTCATCAGGCCCTTGAATAATCTCTCTTAACTTGGCAAAATTTGTTAGTCGCCTAGCGGCCACTAAGATACCCACAATTAGAGACCAGCGATAAGTGGACAGATGCTCCCTACCTTCAAAAGTGTTGGGGTCCCAGTTTCGTCGATTCAAGGGAAAGCTGGGTTGAATATGTTGGGAAGTTTTGTCGGTCACCCATCTGGTCAGAGGATATTTTCTCCAGCATCCAGGAGGATTCTCTTCTGTTTCTCTATCATGAAGAGACAACCCTAGGTGTTGTTGACAGTCATCCCAAGTAGGCTGGTGTGAAAACATCAATGACTCAACCACACCTAGGAGCCGGGTGGGGTCCTCGGTAAAAGGGAGATATTTATTTTTCCAGTTATATTGGTCTGAAGAGGAGAAAGGTTAATACCTGTAGGCTTGCATTTTTCCCCCAAGGCCGTTGTCAATCATTGGCCCCTAGGGATGAGGGGGAGCATCATTCGAGTTCCAGGTTTTTCAATCATTCACTGCTGGTGAGTACCTTTAGCTGGGCTAGCTTCCTCCAGAGGAGGAGGGGCTGTGTGTGCTGCGGGGAAATTATCTGGAGGGCGCTGGGCTGGCTTATCTTCCTCCAATGGTGGAGAGGTTGAGTCAGCAGCAGGGGAATCACTTAGAGGGTGTTGGTCTTTGGGGGACGTGGGCAGGAGATAAGGAGGGGGACGAGAGTCCAGTAGAGTCAAATCTTGTGACTCAGGGAGAACAGAGGGTGGAGGAGGAGGAGAAGCAGAGGGTTTGAGAGATCATGGGGGAAGGAGTAGGAGCGGGGGTAGGGGCAAGGAAATGCTTCACCCATGGAGGAGATTTGCAGAGGTCCTGCCAAGACAAGATATATGGCTGTTGATCTGGATGGATATGTGGCCCTGGCTGAAAGACAATATCCTCTGACTTTTTAAATTAGTGGGAAGTAGAAAGATCCTTCTAGGGGCCATCCGAATCCAAAGGTGGGCCATTCTGAGGCACAGAGAGTCTGCCAGGTACAGAATTTTACAGAAAAAGAAAGATTCTGAGCCCTTAAGGGTACTTTGGTCCAGTGATCAAGGGTCAGGGACAGAGGCATTGAAGTGCTCTGTCCCATAATGAAAGATTCACAAACAGTAAAAGCGATGACACACGACACAGACAAGACAAGAAAATAAAGACAGACAATGGAACTTCCAACACTGAGACCAGGACTAAGTATCTGGCCAAACCCGATGGGCTGGCGATACCTAATCTGAAACAAAATATCACTGAGTTGAGGAGACTATTGCTCCTCGATTTCCCGAGTACTCTGGTGCATCCCCCAGGGATGTGGCCTGTGGCTCTGTGACACGTATGTCAGCCACCATCGGAGAGAGGTCACACTCTTCATTGACAGCCATTTTGCGAAGCCCTAACCTGAAACCTGAAACCAGAAAGAGGCACCATACATACCCCAAGAGGAGCCTGTTGGGGTCTCTCGTTCACCGCTGCCGGATCTCACTGTAACCTCCATATGTAAAGGTCAGACGAGTATCGGGTGAAGAGACCACCAAAAGACTGTCTCATGCAAAAGCAAAGGGTTTATTGGGGGTCCAGCATGCTGGGGCTCAGAGCTCACTTGAATAGAGCAGAGAGCCCTGAGAACAGCTTAAGCAGAGCTTATATACTTTGCTTGGAGAGGGCAGAGAGGGAACTTTATTGTTTGGTCTGCGCGAGTGAGCAGTTTGCGTGCAACCGGGTGAATGAGTACATTCTGCAGGTTGGCAGTTAGGGACAGCACATTTTGGGAACAAGATTAGCAAACAGTTCTCAAGATTTCAAAAGTGTTTTGTTAAGCATACAGAAAAACGGGAAGTGACATTTACCTATTTTACTAAATTTTCATTACCGAATATACTTTGCCAGATTTCCTAATGTCTCTATTGAAATCTGCTTTCCTACATATTTTCCCCATTTCATCATTGTGACTGACTCTTCACATGTGCTGACATTTACATTCACTCTATACCCGAAACCCCATAGCTAAAGAACTTTTGGTGCAAATCCTATACTCACTCTCCGTTCTAAACTTACCGACTATTGTCCTAATCCTACCGACTATTCTTTTTTTTAAATTTTTTTTCTTAAAGAAAGAGTTAGAGAGAGAGGGAGAGAGAGAGAGAATTTTTTAACATTTATTTTTTTTAGTACTTGGCAGACGCAACATCTTTGTTTGTACGTGGTGCTGAGGATCGAACTCGGGCCGCACGCATGCCAGGCGAGCGCGCTACCACTTGAGCCACATCCCCAGCCCCCCGACTATCCCTTTATGACTGGAAGTTCTCTTTGACAATAAATAATCCAATGTACAAAGTCCTATGCATTTGTATATTGATTTATCTGAGACATCTGTGCAGAAAATAAATCAATGCTAAATATTGCAATCAAGGGCCCAACGCCCTTCTGGGCTTCAAATATTACCTTTATTTCTGTTTTCGTGCTTATATTTCACCTATATATTCTTGAAAATATCGAAGGTTCGCCATACCATTATTCATCCAGCAGAATGATTCCTAACCCCAATCGAAACTGTTATTAACCCTAACCATACACTCTTCCCTCAACCTAACTTTACAGAAGAGCAGGGACAGAGTTGGTCTTACAATACAGGAATTTACGGTTTCTTCCAACTGCTGAGAAACTCAAAGGTCCACGCAAAAATGATCCCTGGAGAAGTTGTAGGCACATATATACGAACTGAGAGAGCAAAAGTCATCTTCCATTGAAAACAACCTGGTCAGGATGAAGGGATGTGTCTGAATCAGCCTCTCTCTTCTTAATATGGAGAAGAAGGACCAAACTAGGCCAGTGTGGAGAGCACTTCCAGGGTGCCTATCGTTGATATACCATTCTAACTTGTGAAAGTGTCACAGGATGTAGGGGCAGCCTCCATTTTATGGGACACTTTGAAGCAACTGTTAGGACAAAGTGGTTGCCAAGGCAGTGACCTCATTCAGATCTCAAAGGAAGTGACCTCACCTAACATCCTTTGTGATGGAACTCTCTGAACTTGGGATCCAGGAAGCCAGGCACCCAAATTCAGTTACAGTCCCAGTCCCAGTTTCAGTGGTTTCAATTGTTCAGATTTACCAAGGACAGAGTCAGTCTTTGTTGGTACCTATGGAGGTGAGGATGCCCAAATGCCAGGAAAGCTCTGAAGAGTGGCCTTTCCTGAGAAAGCAGTTAGTGGATCACCGCTGGCTCCTGAGAACTTCACAGTGTTGACCAAGGAGACCAGATCTGAGACAGGACAGGCCATTTCGGGGTAACATAGTATGGCCCACCAATCAGAGGACACTATGGATAGTCACAGACTGACTTGGGGGAAGAAGGTGTCTTTGTGCATGTGGGTGTTGGTTTGTGGTTTTGTCTCATGTTCTGAGAATAGGTAATAAAGGCGGTTTTTTGGTTTGAAGTGAATTGTTTCTAATAAGTCTTTTGAAAAGGCGAGTGTTTCAAAGTATGTGTATCCCACTGTGTCCGTGGTTCTAGACATTAGAAAAGAGAATGCATCAATGGATGTCTCCTGTCTAGTAGAAATCTTCCCAACACTCATCCTGCCAATTTGTGAATGGACTGCGGCTTGCCTTATGAATGGGCAACACCTACTATCTTCCTAAGATTCTATTTTGTTCCTGAATCCACTCCACTCTCCAGAATAGGCTCATGGTTATGTGTCCAATATATATACCACCTCCAAGCTCTGTGACACGGCCATGTACTGGATAGCTAAAGGGAATGGCGAGCATCTCAGAAAACTCAGATATCAGTGTGACCAGGAAAGTCTCATTGGAGAAATCCTGCTTTGGGCCATTTGCTTACCTATTGTTCTGTTGCCCTGAATTTCAGGAAGCTTTTTTGCCTCAGACCACCCCTTTGTGAAGCCTGAAGAAATGAGTTGTCAAATGCAAATGAATGGGCATCACCTGTGGCTCTTTGCTTGATTGCTTTGGAAAGGGATGTGTCTGAATCAGCCTCATGACCCTATGTGAGGCTGTGGCTTAGATTCTTAGCACCTGATGGATCTAAAGAAAGATACCATGTGTGCATCCAAAACCAAAATGGCCAAATGAGCAGTCATTGTAGATTAAGTCTTTTGCTTTCCTCTGTTAGGTTCCTGAAATCCATCAAGTGAGAATAGGGATAATTTGGGTCAAATGAGTTCTTCAAACCCTGCAGAGACTAGACCAGAGGTGCTTGGCTTTTCTCATGACTCCAAATCACATAAAGAATCTATACCTGAAAGTAAGTAGGCCCCAAATTGGAGATGCAGAGCATTATTAAGTGCAGGCCTATTTAATCACTCTTGGTTCTCAGGAAGGGTGTCCAGGCCACCCTGACTTTAGGCAAATGAGGGGCAAGGGAACTTATTTGGATACTTTCTTTGTCTGCACCCCTCATGGAAATTTCCAGCCAGAGGTTATGATAAGTGTCTATATGGAGGATGTTGAGAGCCATGTGGGAGTGTTTTGGTTTTAATTCTGGTCATTTGTGTGGCGGTTGAAAGAGATGACTTAGTTCACCTGGGCTTGAACTCTGGTGTTATTCCCCTTAGAGACTGAATTCTGGAACTGTCCTCAGAGAAGTATTGCCATGAATTGTGTTGGGATTTTAGGAGGCAACACATGAGAGTCACCCTGAAATCTGAGATTTAGGCCAAGGTGGCTTCCACAGAGCACTGGGAATCTCAGCCAGGATTCCACGTGATTTTATTCTGAAAGTCTTGGCAGCCATAATTGAGAGTCAAAACACACATGGACCTCACATTTTAGACCTCAATGGGCCTGGATTCATGTGAAATATTGGCCACTCTTTGGGAAGCCTTGCCTGTGAGAGTTCTCCAGAGATTTCTTTGAAATGAGCTTCCTCACCATTTAATGTTTCCTAAATAAATTGAAACCCACAGTGCCTCCAACTTCATCTTTGAAAAATAGCTATGTACATACCATGGATTTTTTGAAATTTCCATGACCAGGTGGCAATGGAGAAACTTTGGATGACTTGTTGCTGATCATGAGTGTACCAGACTGTGCTTGGATTTACTTGGTTTCATGAAAACAGTGTAGAAAAGAGATCCCTGTAAGTTGGAGACTGCTGAGTAGTGGGCCTAGAGCAGTGGTGTGCAGGTATGTGATAAAACATCTGTGGTGGTACCATGTGGATCTGCCCTTGGATTCCAAATGGCTTGAGACTGACATGGTGATGTCAGCAGACCCTTATATATATAAGCATCTTGTTATATGGAGAGGTTTCAGGGCAATGTTCAGAATCAGATTGCTATGGACAAGCGGGCAAGCTATGTGGGGTAGAAGCCTGGTTGGTGCATTTTCCTGCAGACCTTGACCCACCACACGTGACAGAACTCCCTCCATAACTGGTACCTGTTGAACTCCTTGTATTTCCTGAAGCAAATACCAAATTCACCATGCAGAAGCAAGAAACACCTCGAAAAGTGGAAGATGATAAAATGGCTTCACAGTCCACATGGGGAGACACTTAGACCCCAGTGGCCACAGTTTACCTACAAAGAGAGAATTCAGCACTGCTTCCTCATGTTCATTGGAAAATAAAAAAAAAAAAAAAACATATCCTCCAGGTCACAGAGATCAGACCCAGCTTTGTTGGTCTCACTAGAAAGGATGCTAAAATTCCTGACAACAACATATATTTCAAGTGCCCAACCTCAGAGGCAGTTTCTCAAGAGTCTTTAGGCCCAATGAGCTCCAGGTTTGTGAAGTGTTTACCCTGTCCCTTACTTTTGGAAACTCCTCTACCACATCCAATATTGTGAACTCCTGAATATTTTCCATTTCAGATATGTATTCACAGATTTCCTAAGTCTTCTTCTCTAATCGTGTCTTATTTGGGACAAAGGTAATGTAAATGCAATGTTCTGCATGAGAGTGGGAATATTTTTGTGTAGCACATATTTGCATACACATTGGATTCATTTTCCTATTTTCCATTCGAATTACTGAATTCCTGACACTAACCCATACCCTAATAGACTCTGACTACTAATCCTAAAATGATGGACAAAAATAACCAAACAGAATGGAAATGAAAGCAGTTCAGAGAAGGCATGGTGTATAGTTGGACTTTCCTTTTGCATGATAAAGTGTAGGTGTTATAAATCTAGTCAATTTTTAATTGAAATAGATCTCCATGTGTTTTTAAAGTTAACAAATATGTGAATTCCTGTCTCCCTTTCTCTGTAGCCTGTTCAGCACATGTATTTTTATATGCAAATATAGAAACATAACTGGTATCACACGTACATCCTTGTGAGTTTGGCTGTCTTGGGAGATACAAATCATGGGAAAAGATCACTCCTCCTAAACGCTGTTGGAACTTAAAATTCAACCTATGGGTGAACTTCCTAGTTGAACAATATTATACATAAATCCATGTTCAGTAAAATGATTATTTTTGGATCTGTGGATGATATATGTTTCATAGTGAATTTCGATTGGCATGCATATTGATAAATTTTAGTGTCTGTGTGTGTGTGTGTGTGTGTGTGTGTATATATATATATATATATATATATATATATATACACATAAATGCACACACACACATATCTATATATATATATACACTCTCAAGATTTTTCAAAATATGAAATATATGTTTCTTATTATACACTCCCTAAATTCATTCGTGTTCATATATGTAAATTTATAGTCAACATTTCACAAGATTATTCTCATAAAAATTCATCCACTTGAAATACGTATTTGTTTCCTACTACTGAAAACTAACTTCAGTGAATAGTGCATACAAATCATAATATTTCTACAGTAACTGACCCAGTTTAGCATCAATGCAAGTAGATTCCTATGGGATATGATGTGTATTTTGACGTTCATTTTCATTCAACACTGGTGCATTACTATTTTTTCAGTTTTTGCACATCATAGGATATATATTTCATCCACAAGTTAGGAAATTTATAGGCTTTTTTTATACTTACCATCAAATCCTGCTTCAGAACATATGAATTCCTCTATATTTCTTGACTCATCTTTTTATGAGATTTCTTTTCAAACACATTATTTTCCATTTCCATAATAACTTTTGAAGCTAAACTCACACACCCTTCATGATAAAACATAACCCTAATATTACCATTAGATGTATAACTCGTTGGAATGAATGATTGTATATCAATATAAGATTTCTTACGTATTTTCAGATATCAATTCAATCCATGATTTAAAGTGGAAACAGTATATTATTTATTCACAGTATTGTCAATTCATGCATTTCTTCTACATTCATAGACACAGGGTACAACTCTGTGTACCCCCAATACTAAGTTATATCTCTTCAAAATATTGCTCCAAGAAATGTTAGAAGAAATACTCATGTCACCTGATCTACATATACATTTTATCACAGTAATATTCTGATCACAAAATGCAAAGGTCACACTTCTGATTGTAGCAAATCCTAGATGGAAAGTGATCCTGGATTACTAAAAACATCCATGTCCAGGTTGCCTAATGCTCTCCAATGTCAATCATATTCTTGACTACATATTTGTTTCTTCCTAAGATTATATATTGAAACTCAACCTTATTGATAATGTCTAATCCTATCATTCACTTTATACTTTCTCTGGTTTCATAATGTGTGTATTGATATCTGATTTCCTACATAATTTTCCCAGTTCATCATTGTGACTGACTCTCCACATGTGCTGAAATTTACATTCACTCTCTAACCGAAAACCTAGGGCTATTGAACTTTTGGTCCAAATCCTATACTCACTCTTCTTCTGAAACAGACCGACTATCTTCCTAATCCTAACAACTATCCCTTTTTGACTGGATGAACTCTTCTACATTCAATCATCCAGGGTACAAGGTGATATGCCATTGTATATTGATTTATCTGAGACATCTGTGCGAACGAAATTCAATGCTAAGTATTCCCATCAAGGACCCAATGCCCTTCTGGGCTTAAAATCTTACCTAGATTTCTGTTTTCATACTTATATTTCACATCTATATCCTTATAAATATCCCAGGTTCCCAATACCATTATTCATCCAGCAGAATGATTCCTAACTCAAATCGAACATGTTATTAACCCTAATCATACATTGTTCCCTCAATCTAACTTTATAGAAGAACAGGGAGAGTTGGTCTTAATATAGAGGAATATAGGGGATCTTCCACCCGCTGAGAACCTCAAAGGTCCATGCAGAAATTATCCCTGGGGAAGATGAAGGCAGCTATAAAGGACCTGAGAGGGCAAAAGTCATCTTGTAATGCAAACAACCTGGTTAGGATGAAGGGATGTGTGTGAATCAGGCTCTCTCTTCTTAATGTAGAGAAGATGGACCAAACCAGTTCTGTGTGAGAGCTGTTCCTGGGTGCCTATGGTTGATATACCATTCTAAGTTGTGAAAGTGTCACAGAAAGTAGGGGCAGCCTCCATCTCATGGGACCCTTTGAAGGAACTGTTAGGACAAAGTGGTTGCCAAACCAGTGACCTCATTCAGTTCCGAATGGAAGTGACCTATCTCACTTCCTTGGTCTTGGAACACTCTGAACTTGGAATCCCGGAAGCCAGGCACACAGAACCAGTCCCAGACCCAGTCCCAGTGGGCTCACTTGTTTGGTTTTACCAAGGACAGAATCAGTCTTTCTTGGTACCTACTGATTTGAGAATGGCCAAATGCCAGGAGAGCTTTGGAGAGTGGCCTTCCCTGAGAAAGAAGGTAGTGGCTCAAAGCTGGCTCCTGACAACTTCAAAGAGTTGGCCAAAAATTCCAGCTCTGAGACAGTACAGGGCATTTTGGGGGAACATAGTATGGTACAACAGTCAGAGGAAATTCTGAGAGTCAAAGACCTACTTGGGGGAAGAAGGTCCTATGTTGTTGTGGGTGTGAGTTTGTTGTTTTGTCTCATGTTCTGAGAATTGGTAGGAAAGGCAGTTTGTTTGATTTGAAGTGGACTGTTTCTAGTAAGTCGTTTGACAAGGCAAGTGTTTCTATGTCTATGTATCCCACTGTGTTTGTAGTTGTAGACATTAGAAAACATAATGCATCAATGAATGTGTCCTGTCTAGTACAATGCTTCCCAAAATTCATACTGCCCGATTCATGATTGGACTGCAGCTTTCCTTATGGATGGGTAGCAATGACTAACTTCCTAATTTCCTGTTTTATTCCTGAATTCTGGCCACTCTCCTGAATAGGCTCATGGTTTTCTGTCCAAGATATGTACCACCTCCAAGCTCTGTGACATGGCCATGTACTGGAGAGCTGAAGGAAATGGGAGCATCTCAGGAAACTCAGATATCAGTGTGAACAGTAAAGACTATGTGGAGAAACCCTGCTTTGGGAATTTTGCTTACCTATGGTTCTGGTGCTGTGAATATCTAGAAGGTCTTTGCCTTAGGCCACCCCTTTGTGAATCCTGAAGAAAAGAGTTTTCAAATGGAAATGAATAGGCATCACCTGTGGCTCTTTGTTTTATTGCTTTGTAAAGAGATGTGTCTTAATCAGCATATTTTCCCAGTGTGATTATTTGGAGAAGTAGATCAGAATTAATGGCAGGCCTATTTGATCATTCCTGGTTAACAGGAAGGGTTTCCAGGCCACCCTGACTTTAGGCAAATTAGAGGCAAGGGAGATTATTTTGGGCCCTGTCTTGGTATGCACCCCTCATGGAAACCTCAACCCAGGGGTTATGATGAGTGTCTATATAAAAGAAGATGAGGGCCATGTGGGAGTGTTTTTGTATTAATTGTGGTCAGTTGTGTGGCAGTAGTAAGAGATTCCTGGGTCAACCTGGGCTTGAACTATGGTGTGATTCCCCTTAGAGACTGAGTTTTGGAACTGAGCTCAGAGAAGTATTACCATGAATTCTGTTGGGATATTAGAAGACCACGCATGAGAATTGCCCTTGGAGACTGAGATTTAGGCCCAGGATGGCTTTCCACAGAGCACTGGGAATCTCAGATAGGATATCACATGATTTTATTCTGAAAAACTTGGCAGCCATACTTGAGAGTCAAATCACACATGGAACTCACATTGTAGACCTCAATGGGCCAGGCTTCATTTGACCTTTTGTCCACTCTTTGGGAAGACTTGCCTGTGAGAGTTTTCCTGAGCTTTCATTGAAATGAGCTTCCTCACCATTTAATGGTTCCTGAATGAATTGAAACCCACAGTGAC
Source organism: Callospermophilus lateralis (assembly GCF_048772815.1). Taxonomy (NCBI): domain Eukaryota; kingdom Metazoa; phylum Chordata; class Mammalia; order Rodentia; family Sciuridae; genus Callospermophilus; species Callospermophilus lateralis. The sequence goes on from NW_027513165.1 coordinate 1,655,058, forward strand.
ACCAACTTCATCCTTGAAAAATGGCTAGATAAATACCATGGAATATTTGAAATTCCCAAGAGCAGGTGGCACTGGAGAATCTTTGGATGTTCTGTTGCTGATCATGAGTGTACCAGACAATGCCTTGATTTACTGGGTTTCATGAAAATGGTGTAGAACAAAGGTGCCAGTACGTTGGAACCTGCTTAGTAGTGGGCCTAGAGCAGTGGTTTGCAGGTGTATGATAAAACATCTGTGATGGGGCCACATGGATCTGCCATTGGCTTCCAAATGCCTTGTGACTGACATGGTGCAGCCAGGAGACCCTTATATGTTAAGGCATCTTGTTACATTGAGAGGTTTTAGGGCAATGTTCAGAATTGGGTTGCTGCAGACAAGGAGGCAAGCTTTGTTGAATAGAAGCCTGGTTGGGGCATTCTCCTGCACACCCTGACCCACCACACGTGAGAGTACTCCCTCCAGCACTGTGTCCCCATTGAACTCATGGTATTTACTGATGCCAATACCAAACTCCCAGTGCAGCAGTAAGAATCACCAGGAAAAGTGGAGGATGACCAAATGGCTTCTCAGTCAACACGAGGAGACACTCAGCTCCCAGTGGCCACAGTTTACCTACAATGAGGGAATTCAGAACTGCTGCCTCATGTTCACCAGAAAATAAGAAACCATGTCCTTCAGGTCACATATATGCAGATCCAGCTTTGATTGTCTCACTACAAAGGAAGCTGAAGCTCCTGACAACAACATATATTACAAGGTCCCAACTTCAAAGGCAGTTTCTCAAAGAGTCATTAGGCCAGCAGAACTCCATATTTGTGGAGTATTTACCCTATCCCATACTTTTGGAAATTTCTCTACCGCCTCCAAGGCTGTGAACTCCTGAGCATTTTCATTTCCACATACGTATTCACAGATTTTCTAACTCTTCTCCACTAATTGTGTCTTAATTGGGGCGAAGGTTATGTCAAGGCATTCTTCTGGATGAGAGTGGGATGATTTTTGTGTAGCACATATTTGCATACACATTAGATTCATTTTCATATTTTCCATTTGAAATACTGAATCCCTGACATTAACCCATAACCTACTAGACTCTGACTACTAATCCTAATATGATGGAGAACAAGAAACCTTACAGAATAGAAATACAGGCCGTTCATAGGAGGCATGGTGTATACTTGGACTTCCCTTCTGCTTTATCAAGGGTATGTGTTATAAATCTAGTAAACTTTTCATTGTAATAGTTCTCCATGAGTTTTTAAAGTTAAGACATATGTAAATTTCTGTCTCCCATTCTCTGTAGCCTATTCATCACATGTATTTTTTATGCATATTTAGAATCCTACCTGGTATCACAAGTACATTTTTGTAAGATCGCTGATTTTGAAAGATACATATTGTGATAAGATATCACTCCCCCTAAATAATGATGGAACTGAAAATTAAACCTATTGGTGAATTTCCTAGATGAACAACATTATATATAAATCGATGGTCAGTAAAATGAATATTTTTGGATATGTGGATGATATGTATTACACGGTGAATTTCGATTAGCATTTATATTGCTACATTATAATGTCTGTGTGTGTCTATCTATCTATCTATATATCTATATATATATATATATATATATATATATATATATATATATATATATACTGTCCAGATTTTTCAAAATATGAAATATATATGTCTTATTATACACTCCATAAATTCACTCATGTTTCTATATGTGGTTTATAATCAACTTTTCACAAGATAATTCTCAGAAATATTCATCCGCCTGAAATACATATTTATTTCCTAGTACTGAAAACTAACTTCAGTGAATGGAGCTTACAAATCCTAATATTTCTACAGTAACTGAATCAGTTTAACATCAATGCAAGTAGAATCCTACGGGACATGATGTGTATTTTGAAGTTTATTTTTATTCAATATTGGTACATTATTATTTTTTCAGTTTATGGACATCATAGGATATATCATTTCATCCACAAGTTCAAAAATTTATAGGCATTTGTTTCACTTTCAATCACTTCCTGCTTCAGAACACATGTATTCCTCTAAGTTTCTTGACTGGTCTTTTCATGAGATTTTATACCAAACACATTAATTTTGATTTTCATAATCACTTTTGAAGCAAAACTCACATACCATTCATATTAATTATCACTCTGATATTACCATTAGATGTATAACTGGTTTGAATGAATGATTGTATGTCAATATAAGATTTCTTATATCTTTTCAGATATCAATTCTATCCATTATTTAAAGTGGAACCAGTTATATTATTTATTCACACTATGGTCTATTCATGCATTATCTCTATATTCATAGACACAGTGTACACCTCTTTGTACCCCCAATACTAATTTATACGTCTTCAAAATATTGCTCCCTGAAATGGTGGATGTGGACTCATGTCACCTGATCTTTATATACATTTAATCACAGAAATATTCTGGACACAAAATGCAAAGGTCACACTTATGATTGTATAAAAGCCCAAATGGAAAGAAAACATGGATTACTAAAAACATCCATGTCCAGGTTCCCTAATGCTCTCAAATGTCAATCCTATTGGTGACTACATATGTGTTTCTTCTTAAAATTATATAATCAAACTCAACCCAATTGAAAATGTCTAATCCTATCCCTCACTTTATACTTTGCCTGATTTCATTATGTCTCTATTGCTATCTGCTTTCCTACATATATTCCCCAGTTCATCATTGTGACTGACTCTTCACATGTGCTGACATTTACATTCACACCCTAATAAATAACCTATTGCTTAAGAACTTTTGTTCCAAATCCTATACTCACTCTTCTTCCTAAACATACTAACTATCTTCTTAATCCTACCGAGTATCCCTTTTTGACTGGATGTTCTCTTCTACATTCAATCATTCAAGGTACAATGTCTTATGCTATTGTATATTGATTTATCTGAGACATCGGTGCAGAATGTAATTCAACGCTAAGTATCACAATTAAGGGCCCAATGCCCTTCTGGGCTTCAAATCTTACTTAGATTTCTTTTTTCATACATATATTTCATCTCTATATTCTTAAAATAATCACAAGTTTCCAATACCATTATTCATGCAGCAGAATAATTCCTAACCCAAATGGAACATGTTATTAACACTAACCATACACTGTTTGTGTTAATAACATGTTTACAGAAGAGCAGGGACAGTGTTGATCTTACAATACAGGAATGTAGTGGATCTTCCATCTGCTGAGAACCTCAAAGCTCCATGCAGAAATGATCCCTGGAGAAGATGTAGGCAGGAATGAAGGACCTGAGAGAGCAAAAGTTATCTTCCATTGCAAACAACCTGGTCAGGATGAAGGGATGTTTCTGAATCAGCCTCTCTCATCTTAATGTAGAGAAGATGGACCAAACCAAGACTGTGTGGAGAGCTGTTCCTGGTTCCCTATGGTTGATATACCATTCTAACTTGTGAAAGTGTCACAGGAAGTAGGAGCAGCCTCCATCTCATGGGACCGTTGGAAGAAACTCTTAGGACAAAGTGGTTGCCGAGGCAGTGATCTCATTCAGTTCCTGAAGGAAATGACCTCAAAGCACTTCCTTATTGATGGAACTCTCTGAACATGGGATCCAGGACGCCAGGCACCCAGATCCAGTCCCAGTCCCAGTCCCAGTGGTCTCACTTGTTTGGATTTACCAAGGACAGAATCAGTCTTTCTTGGTACCTACTAAGGTGAGGAAGCCAAATGCCTGGAAAGCTTGGAAGAGGGGTTTTTCCTGGAAAAGCAGGTAGTGGCTCACTCCTGGCTCCTGACAACTTCACAGAGTTGGCCAAGGAGACCAGATCTGAGACAGGACAGGACATTTCGGGGGAACATAGTATGGCCCACCAGTCAGAGGATACTCCGGATAGTCTCATACCTATTTGGGGGAAGAAGGTGTCATTGTCGGTGTGGGTGTGGGTTTGTGGTTTTGTCTCATGTTCTGAGAATAGGAAGAAAAGTCAGTTTGTTTGGTTTGGAGTGAACTGTTTTTAGTAAGTCGTTTAACAAGGCAAGTGTTTCTGGGTCTGTGTATCACACTGTGTCCGTGGTTGTAGACATTACAAAAGAGAATGCATCAATGGATATGTCCTGTCTAGTAGAAAGCTTCCCAGCATTCATCCTGCCCATTTTATGAATGGACTGTGGATTGCCTTATTAATGGACAATACCTGCTACCTTCTTAAGTTGCTGTTTTCCTCCAGAATTCTGGACACTCTCCAGAATAGGCTCATGGTTTTGTGTCTAAGTTATGTACCACACCCAAGCTCTGTGACAAGGCAATGTTCTGGATAGCTGAAGGAAATGACGAGCATCTGAGAAAACTCAGATATCAGTTGACCAGGAAAGTCTCAGTGGAGAAACCCTGCTTTGGACCATTTGCTTGCCTATTGTTCTGTTGCCCTGAGAGTCAGGAAGTCTTTGTCTCACACCACCCCTTTGTGAATCCTGAAGAAAATAGTTTTCAAATGGAAATAAATAGGCTTCACCTTTGGCTCTTTACTTAATTGATTTGGAAAGAGTTGTGTCTGAATCAGCCTCTTGGCCCAGTGTGATTCTTTGACTTAGATTCTCAGCACCTGATGGATCTAAAGAAAGATCCCATGTGTGCATCCAAATCAAAAATGGCAAAAAGAGCTGTAATTGTGGATGAAGTCTTCTGCCTTCCTCTGTAAGGTTCCTGAATTCCATCAAGTGAGAATAGGGATCATTTGGGTCAGATGAGTTCGTCAAAGCCCTTCTTAGGCTATCCCGTAGGTGCTTAGGTTTTCTTATCACTCCAATTCACATAAAGTATCTTTAAGCGACACTCAATAGGCCTCAAATGGGAAAAGTGGAGCAGTATGACAGGCAGGCCTTTTTGATCACTCCTGGTACAAAGGAAGGGTGTCCAGGCCACCCTGAATTTAGGCAAATGAGGAGCAACAGAGCTTATTTTGAACACTGTCTTGGGCTGCGTCCCTCATGGACACCTCCAGCCAGAGGTTATGATGAGTGTCAATATGGAAGAAGATGAGGACCATGTGGTAGAATTTCGGTTTTATTGTGGTCATTTGTGTGGCAGTTGGAAGAGATGACTGGGTCCACCTGGGCTTGAACTCTGGTGTGATTCCCCTTAGAGACTGAGTTCTGGAACTCACCTCAGAGAAGTATTGCTATGAATTGTGTTGGGATTTGAGGAAGCCACGCATGAGAGTCATCCTTGGAAACTGAGATGAAGGCCCAGGGTAGCTTTCCACAGGGCACTCTGATCTCAACCAGGATATCACATGATTTTATTCTGAAAGACTTGGAAGCCATTGTTGAGAGTCAAAACAGACAATGACATCACATTTTAGACCTCAATGGCCCTGGCTTCATGTGACCTTTTGGCCACTCTTTGGGAAGCCTTGCCTTTGAGAATTCTCCAGAACTTACATTGAAATGAGTTTCCTCAACATTTAATGGTTCCTGAATGAATTGAAACCCACAGTGCATCCAAATTCATCCGTGAAAAATGGCTAGATAAATACCATGAAAATTTTCAATTTCCCATGACCAGGTGGCACTGGAGAACCATTGGATATTCTGTTGCTGATCATGAGTGTACCAGACAGTGCCTTGATTGATTGGGTTTCATGAAAATAAGTTGGAGCCTGCTGAGTAGTTGTCCTAGAGTAGTGGTTGGCAGGTGTGTGAAAAAACATCTGTGGTGGGGCCATGTGGATCTGCCATTGGCTTTCAAATGGCTTGTGACTGACATGGGGCAATCAGCAGACCCTCATATGCAAAGGCATCTTGTTATATGGTGACGTTTCAGGGCAATGTTTACAATCAGGTTGCTATGTTTAAGGGGGCAAGTTATGTGGGATAGAAGCCTGGTTGGTGCATTCTCCTGCATACCCTAACGCACCACGCCTGAGAGAACTCGCTCCAGCACTGTGTCCCAGTTGAACTCCTTGGATTCCATGAAGCAATTACTAAACTCCCAATGCAACAGCAATAAACACATATAGAATCCTACCTGGTACCACACCTACATTCTTGTGAGGTGAACGACTCGGCAGATACAAATTGTGAGAGAAGATCACTCCTCCTAAACGCTGTTGGAACTGAAAATATAACCAATGGGTGAGCTTCCTAGTTTTACAACATTATATATAAATCCATGTTCAGTAAAATGAATATTTTTAGATCTGTGAATGATATATATTTCATGATGAATTTCGAATAGAATATATATTGCTAGTTTTTAATGTGTGTGTGTATGTATATATATGTGTGTTTGTATGTATATATATGTGTGTGTGTGTGTGTGTGTGTGTGTGTGTGTGTGTATATATATATATATATACATACACACATTCTCCAGATTTTTCAAAATATGAAATATTTGTATCTTAATATACACTCCCTTAATTCATTCATATTCATGTATGTGGATTTATGATCATCTTTTCTAAATATTATTCTCAGAAATATTCATCCACCTGAAATACTTTTTTGTTTTTAGTACTGAAAACTAACTTCAGTGAATGTTGCATACAAATCCTAATATATCTAGAGTAACTGACCCAGTTTAACCTCAATGCAAGAAGATTCATATGGAACATGATGTGTATTTTGATGTTCATTTTAATTCAACACTGGTACATTACTATTTCTTCAGTTTATGCACATCATAGGATATATATTTCATCAAAAAGATCACAAAATTATAGGCATTTTTTCACTTTCAATCACTTCCTACTTTAGAACACATGTATTCTTCCATATTTCTTGACTGGTCTTCTCAAGATTCTTTTTTACAAACACATTATTTTCGATTTTTATAATCACATTGAAGCAAAACTCACACACCCTTCATGATAAACCATAACCCTAATATTAACATTGATGTATAACTTGTTGGAATGAATGATTGTATATCAATATATGATTTTTTATATTTTCAGATATCAATTCAATCCACCATTTAAAGTGGAACCAGTTATATTACTTATTCACAGTTGGTCTATTCATGCATTATCTCTATATTCATAGACACCGGGTACACCTGTTTGTACCCCAAATACTAATTTATAAGTCTTCAAAATATTGCTCCCAAAAATGGTGGAAGAAATACTTATGTCACCCGATCTATATATACATGTTATCACAGTAATATTCTGGACACAAAATTCAAAGTTCAAACTTATATTTGTACCAAAGCCTAAATGGAAAGTGAACATGGATTACTAAAAACATCAATGTCCAATTTGCCTATTGCTCTCAAATATCAATCCTATTGATGACTACATATTCGTTTCTTCCTAAGATTATATATTCAAACTCAACCCTGTTGAAAATGTCTAATCCTATCACTGACTTTATACTTTTCCTGATTTTGTAATGTCTGTATTGATATCTGCATTCCAACATATTTTCTCCAATTCATCATTGTGACTGACTCTTCACTTGTGTTGACATTTACATTCACTCTGTAACCGAAACCCTATTGCTAAAGAACTTTTGTTCCAAATTTTATACTCCCTCTTCTTCCTAAACCTACCGACTATTTTCCTAATTTTACCGACTATCACTTTTGAATGGATGTTCTCATCTACATTCAATCATCCAAGTAAATGTAGGGCGAGTGTCAGAGGATGAGACCACCAAGAGACTATCTCATGCAACAGAAAGGGTTTATTTGGGGTCCAGAATGCTGGGGCTTAGAGCTCACTTGAATAGAGCAGAGAGCCCTGAGAACATCTTAAGCAGAACTTATATAATTTTCTTGGAGAGGGCAGGGAGGGAAGTTTATTGATGTGTCAGGGCGAGTTAGCGGTTTGTGTGTAAACGCGTGAGGGAGTACATTCTGCAGTTTGGCAGTTGGGGACAGCACATTCTGGGAACAAGATTAGGAAACATTTCTCAACATTTCAACAGTGTTTTGTTAAGCATACAGAAAAACAGGAAGTGACAAGTACATATTCCATTAACATTTCATTCCCCACTTCTTCTTCTGGCTACTTTTAATCATAAAAGTGATTGTTGGGGGGTGTCACATTTTATGTATGCTAGTGGGGTATTAACATAAGTTTAACTTGTCCAATTTGAGCTTGGAGAAAAGAAATTACATGGTTGAGAAACAGGGTTTTATAGTAAGCAATAAAATGAGGATTATTATTGGACCAGCCAGGGTTGATTAAAACGTAGTTAACCAGGGGGACTGTGTAAACCAAGACTCAAACCACCAATTTTGGGTCTCTATCTCTCTTTGATGCTCTTCAAGGCATCTTTTTAATTTACTCATAGGGTTTGTTACAACTCCAGTATGGTCGACATAAAAAAAAAAAAAAAAAAAAAAAAAAAAAAAAAAAAAAAACATTCTTTCCTCAATGCAGCACAAAGGCTCCCTTCTCTCATGAAAAGGAGGTCCAAACCTCGACTTTTCTGTAAAACAACTTCAAAGAGAGAGGTAAAAGATTCCTGCAAAGCTGTGATGGAATTTTCTAATATCTTTAAGTTTTGATCTATTGCTGCTTCTAATTGGGTCATTTGTTGTGTCCCATGGACCAGGGCAGTGGTTCCTGTGCGAACCCGGGCAGCAACTTCTATTCATAATAGAATGGCTAAGGTGAGAGATATATGTTCCCAACTGAACCGGGTTGTATGCCCCTCTATTTGATCTTCAAATGAACCTGCATCATAACTGATCACTCTGGCTAACATCTGCACCATTACACAATTAATCACTTCTGTTGACCATTTCATAAAAACATAAACAACGTTTAAGTATATAGAATTATATTGTTGTAGGGACGGACAAGGCAAGGCACCTAAGATAGCACCAAAGACAAGGAAACAGTCATATTTGGTTGCAACCAGATTCAGAGGGCATTGCTTCTGTTGTAATCAATTAATCCCCTGAAACCCAAGTTTAGGTAGTTTCAGAATTTTGTACCCAACATGTAAGGGAAGGGGCTCTGAAGTTCACAGTCTGCAGAAGTTCACAAAGAGCAGTTTTTGTTTCTGATTTTTCCTCAGTTCTGGGCAAGTTAAATTTTCAAGGACACCTGGGTGGGGGAGAGCTTTTTTTCCCCTTTTTTTCCCCCTGCCAGCTGTTTCCATGGAGCCCAGTTTGTAACTTATTCATCTTAGCAATGTAGCCATCTCTATGAAGCCCCAGCTAAAGGACAGAAGCCTTGATCACATATGTTGTGAAAAACTAGTAAGGGTGTGTCTAGCTCAGGAGTGCTGATTTTTTTCAGCCAGTTGCCAGGTAGACCAGGGCAACACAAAAAGAGGAAGTTTATCTACACTGAACTCTTTTATAGGGACTCTTTTGCTGAAAGTCCTAAAGTTAGCCATGGTGAAAACTTCTGGATAAGGTCAGTTAAGACTTTCCTGTGGGCCTGGTACAGAGGGGGAAGACGGGGAATGCAGGGCTGAGAGCAGCTCTTTGGATGTGAGAATGAGGAAGGAGAGATGTAAAAAAATAATGGAAAAGGGTTTTGAGATCTTCCTAGCAACAAAAACATGAGTAGTAGAACGGGTAGAACAGAGCGGGAGATGGGAGTGAGTATCCCAAAAAGCCTGTAAGGGACTTTAAATTCTTAGTAACCTGTTTTCAGTGATGGCAAAGCAACTTTAAAGGCCATTTTCATTACATCTTGGATAGGGGTCTGAGGGCTCTTCTCAGCTGGTTTGAGCTTTGGGTTAGCTGGTAAGAGGACCTGGTGGGACCCAGTGTGGGCACTGACAGGAGAAGAGAGGAGTGAGTGAGTGGAGGGTTACCTCAGTACCTGCTACCTCAGCAAGGGGGCAATGGTCTGAGAAACGGTGGAGGTTTGGGTTTTTAATATAGTAATTGGAGGGGAGAAATCAAGTTGATGAGGTGGGAGTGACAACAGAGAGTCTAGAGCAGAAGGCTGAGGGTGAGCATGTATTGGAGAAGCATAGTTCACGATGTGAGCAAAGGAGAGAAAAGGCCTCCACATAGAGGAATCTCCTTTCACCCTTTTGAGCACTTGCAGAAGTTAAAAAGGTCACACAGAATTTGAGGATCTAGAGACCCCTCTGAGGGCCATCGGTTTTGGTTTTCTAATTGGTAATATGTCCAATGCTGTGTAGAGAAGTTCATGAGTAGTTTGGGTTCCATGTGGCAGTCCCTGTATGCTCACATCCCCATGACTTACAGAAGATGTCGGCATTCCCCGCACACAGCCTTGACTGTTTGTGGCTTTGATAGTACACTGGGCAAACATAGTAATCTAGGCTAGCCAACCAGCATCTGGCTCGCGTGTCCCTACATCAATAATGTTTGTTTCCATTATCTATGGTATGGAAGGAATTTAATGGAATTTTAGTGGGATCTTCTTCATTAGGGATATCCCAATCAGGAAGACCTATACGCAGCTGACAAATGTCTGGCTGGAGAGATGGCCACCAGGTCCCTAAGCGGGCTGTATGCAAGATAGACCATACTTCCGTTCCAGTAGGATTTGTGATCAGCCATCGCTGCTGAACAGGCTTATGAGGGTTAGGACTACTGGTGGTCAAGGGGAGAGTCTATAGCCTTATCCACACAGCGAATCCACAATTTGAGTGGGTTTCCAGTCTTTTCCAGTTTCCAGCCAGAGTCTGGACAGGGCACAGGCTTGAGATGAGAGGTAATGATCCAGGAAGTGATTTTGACTACCTTTACCCTGTAGGTGTTATAATTTCACCTGGTATGGTCCTTTTCAGCGGAGTTCCAGGGATGACACCAGATGTCGTCTTACATAGACGAAGTCTCTACTTGATATCGCTGTAGAGTCCCCTCATCCCCAGGTTGGTAGGCAGTGGCCATCTGTTTTCACAGGTATCCCTGAGTTCTTTCAAGAGCTTTAAGTCTGTTAAGCAAGGGGGTGTGGAAGGAATCATTAGGTCTTAGAGTTGGGGTAGGTCCCTTACTGGAGGAGGGACACCATAGAGAATTTCACAGGGTGTGAGGTTACACAAAGAAATAGATTGAGTATTTCTTGCATGAAACAGTACATAAAGCAGGAGCATAGTCCAATCTTTTATGCCGGTCTCTAAGTTTAATTTCGTTATGGTCTCTTTAATGGTTCTATTCATTCTTTCTACCTGTCCTGAACTTGGGGGTCTGTAAACACAATGTAACTTCCAATTAATCCCCAGGGTCCTTGCTAACCTCTGAGTTACCTGGGCCACGAACGCCGGTCCATTATCAGACCCTATTACTTTAGGCAGGCCGTACCTTGGAAAAATATCTTCCAGGATCTTCTTGACCACCATTTGCGCTGTTTCATTTTTTTTTCTTTTCTTTTTTTTTGGGGGGGGGGAAGGCTTCAATCCATCCTGAAAATGTATCTACAAAGACTAGGAGATATTTAAGTCCATTCCTTGCTGGCTTAATTTCAGTAAAGTCCACTTCCCAGAATTGTCCTGGTCTGGTTCCTCGTAGGTGCTTTCCTGCAGGAAGCTTGGAAGGGTAAGAATTACTTTTGTTATCCATTCAGTTGTTTCCTTTCACTGTGAGTTGGTTAATGGAAAACTCTGTTCTTGATCCTTCAGAAATGAATGCAGTTTCTTTGAACCAAGGTGAGTGATTTGATGTACATTTTCTACTGACATAGTTAGAGCCGTGATTATAGGATTTTTTACTGAAGGATTTAGAAATTCCACTTGGGGGCCTTCAGGGTAAAAAGTTATTTTGGCCCAGAGCTTTGTGAGCAGATCTCTGCCAATCAATGGGGCCGTGCATTCTGGGATTACTAGGAATGAGTGATGGATTTTTCCTTTCCCCTGGTCCATGGTCCTCTTAGTTGTCCAAGCCCGATATTTACTGCCATTAGCCCCTTGAATTAGAGACCTTTTATTTGATAGAGGTTCCAATGGGGCCTTAAAGGCAGAATATCTTGCCCCTGTATCCACTTCAAAGTATACTGGGGTCCCCTCCACTTCAAAAGTTACCCTGAGCTCGGGGAGAGGATCTGAGCCCCTACTTTCTTAGTAATCCTACAGAGTCAGAATGTCCAGCTGGCCTGGCTGTCTCTTTCTAGGGCACTCTTTAGCCCAGTGTCCTTTTTTTAGAGTAGGCACATTGAATTGAGGCCAGGGGTGGCCTCTTGTGTGGGCCCCGGTGTCCCTTCCTGTATCCATGTTTCTTAATTTCTGGTCTATTTGTTGTTGTGACCAGGATCTTAGTCAATGCCTTAGTCTGTCTTTTCTTTCTTTTATCCTCCCTTTGCTCCCTAGTCTTCCTCAGTTTCTCTCTTATAGTATACCTTCTTGGCTTCTCTGACTAAACCTCTCAAAGTCATATCTTGTAATCCATCTAAGCATTGTAACTGTCTTTTAATATCCAGAACAGCTTGCCCAATAAAGGCCACCATGACAGATGCCTTTTGATTCTCTCCCTGAGGATCGAAAGGATTAAATCTCCTATATGCCTCCATAATTCTCTGTAGGAACATGGAGGGACATTCATCAGTCCCTTGAATAATCTCTCTTACCTTGGCCAAAATAGTTGGTCGCCTAGCGGCCACTAAGATACCCACTATTAGAGCCCGGCAATAAGAGGAAGGATGCTCATTACCTTCACAGGTTTTGGGGTCCCAGTTGGGTCGGTGCAAGGGAAAGGCGGCTTTGCATATGTTGGGAAGTTTTGTCGGTCACCCATCTGGTCCGAGAATATTTTTTTCTAGAATCCAGGAAGATTCTCTTTTGTTCCTCTGTCATGAAGAGAGTCCCTAGGAGTTGTTGGCAGTCATCCCAAGTAGGCTGGTGTGAAAACATCAATGACTCAACCACACCTGAGACCCAGGTGGGGTCCTCGGTAAAAGGGGGATTGTTATTTTTCCAGTTATTTAGGTCTGAAGAGGAGAAAGGTAAATACTGGTAGGCTTGCATTTTTCCCCCATGGTTGTCATCAATCATTGTTCCTTAGAAATGGAGAGGGAGCATCACGTGAGTTCCAGGGATTTCAATCATTCAACGCCGGCAAATTCCTTTAGCCAGGCCAGCAACCTCCAGGAAAGGAGGGGCTGTGTTTTCCGCAGGGGAGTTATCTGGAGTGCGCTGGGCTCGCTTAGCTTCCTCCAATGGCGGAGAGGCTGAGACAGCAGCAGGGTAATTACTTAGAGGGTGTTGGGGGTTGGGGGACGAGGGCAGGGAATAAGTAGTAGGACGAGAGTCCAGTAGAGTAAAATCTTGTGACTCAGGGAGAACAGAGGTTGAAGGAGGAGGAGAAGCAGAAGGTTTGAGAGAGCATGACGGAAAGAGTAGGAGCGGGGGCAGGGGCAAGGAAAAGCTTCACACATGGAGGAGGAGAATTGCAGAGGTCCTGCAAAGTTAAGATATATGTCTCTTGATCCTGATGTCTATGTGGCGCTGGCTGAAAGTCAATATCTCTGACTTTTTAAATTAGTGGGAAGTAGAAAGATCCTTCTAGGGGCCATCTGAATCCAAAGGTGGGCCATTCTGAGGCACAGAGAGTCTGCCAGGTCCAGCGTTTAACTGAAAAAGAAAGATTCTGAGCCCTTAAGCGGACTTTGGTGCAATGATCAAGCGTCAGCAAATGAGGCATTGAAGTGCTCTATCCCATAATGAAAGATAAACAATCAGTAAAAGCAACGACACACAACACAGACAAGACAATACAATAAAGACAGGCAATGGACGTCCAACACTGAGACCAGGACTGAGTAGCCGGCAAAACCCGATGGGCTGGCAATACCGAATCTGAAACAAAATATCACTGAGTCGAGGAGACTATTGTTCCTCGATTTCCCGAGTCCTCTGGGGAGTCCCCCAGTGACGTGGCCTGTGGCTCTATGACATGTCTCTCAGCCACCGTCGGAGAGAGCTCACACTCTTCATCAACAGCCATTTGCCAAGCCCTAACCTGAAACCTGAAACTAGAAAGAGGCACCTTACATACCCTGAGAGGAGCCCGTTGGGGTCTCTCATCTGCCGCTGCGGATCTCAGTGGAACCTCCATATGTAAAGGTCGGGCGAGCGTCCGGGGAAGAAACCACCAAGAGACTGTCTCATGCAAAAGCAAAGGGTTTATTATGGGTCCAGCATGCTGGGGCTCAGAGTACACTTGAATAGAGAAGAGAGCCCTGAGAACAGCTTAAGCAGAGCTTATATACCTTCCTTGGAGAGGGCAGGGCAGGATGTTTATTGATGGGTCCGGGCGAGTGAGCTGTTTGTGGGCAACCGGGTGAGGAATTACTTTCTGCAGTTTGGCAGCTGAGGACAGCACATTCTGGGAACAAGACTAGCAAACATTTCTCAAGATTTCAACAGTGTTTTATTAAGCATACAGAAAACAGGAAGTGATAAGTACCTATTTTATTAACCTTTCACTACGGACTACACTTTGCCAGATTTCCTAATGTCTCTATTGATATCTGTTTTCCTACATATTTTCCCCAGTTCATCATTGTGACTGACTCTTCATATGTGGTGACATTTACATTCACTCTATACCCGAAACCCTATAGCTAAAGAACTTTTGGTCCAAATCCTATGCTCACTCTCCTTTCTAAACCTACCGACTATCTTCCTAATCCTACTGATTATCCCTTTTTGACTGGAAGTTCTCTTTGACAATCAATCATCCAAAATACACGGACCTTTGCCATTGTATATTGATGTATCTGAGACATCTGTGCAGAAAATAAATCAAAGCTCAGTATCACAATCAAGGTCCCAATGCTCTTCTGGGCTTCAAATCTTACCTAGATTTCTGTTTTCATACTTAATTTTCACCTATATATTCTTGTAAATATCGCAGGTTTTCAATACCATTATTCATCCAGCAGAATGATTCCTAATGCAAATTGAACCTGTTATTAACCCTAACCATACACTTTTCCCTCAATCTAACTTTACAGAAGAGTAGGGACAGAGTAGGTCTTACAATACAGGAATGTAGGGGAACTTCCTATTGCTAAGAAACTCAAAGGTACATGCAAAAATGATCCCTGGAGAAGTTGTAGGCAGCTATGAAGGAACTGAGTGAGCAAAAGTCATCTTCTCTTGCAAACAACCTGGTCAGGATGAAGGGATATGTCTGAATCATCCTCTCTCTTCTTAATGTAGAGAAGAAGGACCAAACCAGGCTGTGTGGAGAGCTGTTCCCGGTTTCCTATGGTTAATATACCATTCTAACTTGTGAAACTGTCACAGAAAGTAGGGGCAGCCTTCATTTCAGGGGACCCTTGTAAGCAACTGTTAGGACAAAGTGGTTGCCAAGGGTGTGAGCTCATTCAGTTCCTGAAGGAAGTGACGTCAGACCTCACCTCACATCCTTGGTGATAGAACTCTCTGAACTTGGGATCAAGGAAGCCAGGCACCCAAATCCCATTCCAGTCCCAGTAGCAGTGGTCTCACTTCTTTGGATTTACCAAGGACAGAATCAGTCTTTGTTGGTACCTACTGATATGAGGATGGCCAAAAGCCAGGAAAGCTCTGAAGAGTGGCCTTTCCTGAGAAAGCATTTAGTGGATCACCGCTGCCTCCTTACAACTTTACAGAGTTGGCCAAGGAAACCAGATCTGAAACAGGGCAGGCAATTTCAGGGGAACATAGTATGGCCCAATAGTCAGAGGACACTCCGGATAGTCAGAGACCTACTTGGGGGAAGAAGGTGCTTTGTGGGTGTGGGTGTGTGTTTGTGCTTTTGTCTCATGTTCTCAGAATAGGTAGGAATGGCGGTTTTTTTGGTTTGGAGTGAACTGTTTCTAATAAGTGATTTGATAAGGCAAGTGTTTCTATGTCTGTGTATCCCATTGGGTCCGTGGTTGTAAACATTAGAAAAGAGAATGCATGAATGGATGTGTCCTGTCTGGTAGAAAGCTTCCCAGGATTCATCCAGCCGAATATATGAATGCACTGTGGCTTCCCTTATCGATGGGCAACACCTGCTATTTTCCTAAGGTCTGGTTTTAATTTTGAATTCTGGCCACTCTCCAGAATAGGCTCATGGTTTTGTGTCCAAGAGAAGTACCACCTTCAAGCTCTGTGACATGGCCATGTACTGGATAGCTGAAGGGAATGGCGAGCAACTAAGAAAACTCAGATATCAGTGTGACCAGTAAAGTCTCAGTGGAAAAACCGTGCTTTGGGCCTTTTGCTTACCTTTTGTTCTATTTCCCTGTATTTCAGGAATTTCTTTGCCTCAGGCCACCCCTTTGTGAAGCTGGAAGAAAACATTTTTCAAATGGAAATGAATGTGCCTCAACTGTGGCTCTTTGCCTAATTGCTTTAGAAAGGGGTGTGTCTGAATCAGCCTCTTGGCCCTGTGTGAGGCTTTGGCTTAGATTCTTAGCACCTGATCGATATAAAGAAAGATCCCATGTGTGAATCCAAAACCTAAATGCCCCAAAGAGGAGTCATTGAGCATAAAGTCTCTTGCCTTCCACTGTAAGGTTCCTGACCTACATCAAGTGAGAATAGGGATCCTTTGGGTCAAATGATTTCTTCAAAGCCCTGCACATGCTAGCCCAGAGGTGCTTGTGTTTTCTCATGACTCCAATTCACATAAATATTCTAAACCCCACTGTCAGTAGGCCTCAAATTGGAGAAGCAGAGCAGTATTACGGCAGGCCTATTTGATCACTCCTGGGTCACAGGAAGGGTGTCCAGGCCACCCTGACATTAGGAAAATAAGGGGTAAGGAAGCCTATTTTGGACACTGTCTTGGGCTGTGTCCTTCATGGAAACTTCCAGGCAGAGGTTAAGATGAGTGTCTATATGCAATAAGATGAGGGTCATGTGGGAATGTTTTTGTTTAATTTTGGTCATTTGTGTTGGGGTTGGAAGAGATGAGTAGGTCAACCAGGACTTGAAATCTGTTCTGATTCCCCTTAGAGACTGAGTTATGGAACTGAACTCAGAGAAGTATTGGCATGAATTCTGTTGAGTTTTTAGGAGGCCACACATGAGACTCGCCCTTGGAAACTGAGACCTAGGCCCAGGGTGGCTTTCCACAGAGCACTGGGAATCTCAACCAGGATATCACAAAATTTTATTCTGAAAGACTTGGCAGCCATAGTCAAAACACACATAGACCTCACACTGTAGACCTCAATGGGCCTGGCTTCATGTGACCTTTTGGCGACTCTTTGGGAAGACTTGCCTGTGAGTGTCCTCCAGAGATTTCATTGAAATGAGCTTCCTCACAATTTAATGGTTCCTAAATGAATTGAAACCTACAGTGCCTCCAAATTCCACCTTGAAAAATGGCTAGATAAATACCATGAAATTTTTGAAATTCCTATGACCAGGTGGCACTGGAGAACCTTTGTATGCCCTGTTGCTGATCATGAGTGTACCAGAAAGTGCCCTAATTGACTGAGTTTCATTAAATTGGTGTAGAACAGAGATGCCAGTAAGTTGAATACTCCTCAATTGTAGGCGCAAGCTGTGGTGTGCATGTTTGTGATAAAACATCCGTGGTGGGGCCATGTGGATCTGCCATTGCTTCCAAATGGCATGTGACTGACGTGGTGCAGCCAGGAAATTCTTATATGTAAATGCATATTGGTATATGGAGAATTTTTAGGGCAATGTTCAGAATCAGGTTGCTATGGACAAGGGGACAATCTATGTGGGCTAGAAGCCTGGTTGGTGCATTCTCCTGCAGACCATGACCCACTACACATGACAGTACTCCCTCCAGCACTGTGTCCCAGTTCAACTCCTTGTATTTCGTGAAGAAAATACCAAACTCCCAGTGCAGCAGCAAGAAACACCACGAAAAGTGGAGAATGACCAAATGCCCTCACAGTCCACACGGGGAGACTCTTAGACCCCAGTGGTCACAGTTTACCTACATAGAGATAATTCAGTACTGTAGCCTAGTGTTCATTGGAAAATAAGAAACCACGTCCTCCAGGTCTCATAGATGTAGACCCAGCTCTGATGGTCTCACTAGAAAGAAAGCTAAAGCTCCTGACAACAACATATATTTTGAGTTCCCAACCTCAGAGGCAGTTTCTCAAGAAGTCTTTAGGCCAGCAGAGCTCCAAGTTTGTGGAGTGTTTACCTTGTCCCTTACATTTGGAAACTCCTCTACCACATCCAAGGTTGTGAACTCCTTTGCATTTTCCATTCCAGATATATATTCACAGATTTTCTAACTCTTCTCCTGTAATTGTGTCTTATTTGGGGCGAAGGTAATGTGAAGCCATTGTTCTGGATGAGAGTGGGTAATTTATTTTGTAGCCCATATTTGCATACACATTGGATTCATTTTCCTTTTTTCCATTCAAAATACTGAATCTCTGACACTAACCCATACCCTACTAGACTCTGACTACTAATCCTACTATGATGGAGAATAATAACACAAACAGAATAGAAATACAAGCCGTTCAGAGGAGGCATGGTGTATAGTTGGACTTGCCTTTTGCATGATAAAGCATAGGTGTTATATGTCTAGTCCATTTTTCATTGAAATAGTTCTCTATGTGTTTTTTTTCCTTTAATTTTTATTGTTGGTTGTTCAAAATTTACCTATTTCTTGACATATCATATTTCACACTTTGATTCAAGTGGGTGATGAACTCCCATTTTTACTCCGTATACAGGTTTCAGCATCACATCTGTTACACATCCACTGTTTTACGTATTGCAATACTAGTGTCTGTTGTAGTCTGCTGTCTTTCCTATCCTCTACAATCCCCCATCCCCTCTTCTCCCATCTTCTCTCTCTACCCCATCTACTGTAATTCATTTCTCCCCCTTGGTTTTTTCCCCCCTTTTCCCTCACTTCCTCTTGTATGTAATTTTGTATAACCATGAGGGTCTCCTTCCATTTCCATGCAATTTCCCTTCTCTTTCCTTTTCTCTTCTACCTGTCACCCCTGTTTAATCTTAATCTTCTTCTCATGCTCTTCCTCCCAAATCTGTTCTTAGTTACTCTCCTTATATCAAAGAAAACTATTGGCATTTGTTTTTTTTAGGGATTGGCTAGCTTCACTTAGCATAATCTGTTCTAATGCCATCTATTTCCCTGCAAATTCTATGATTTTGACATTTTTTAATGCAGAGTATTACTCCATTGTGTATAAATGCCACATTTTTTTTTCCATTCATCTATTGAAGGGCATCTAGGTTGGTTCCACACTCTTGCTATTTTGAATTGTGCTGTTATGAACATCAATGTAGCAGTGTCCCTGCAGCATGCACATTTTAGGTCTTAGGGAATAGACCGAGAAGGGGAATAGCTGGGTCAAATGGTGGTTCCATTCCTAGATTCCAAGAAATCTCCATACTTCTTTTCAAATTGGCTGCACCAATTTGCAGTCCCACCAGCAATATACAGGTGTACCCTTTTCCCCACATCCTCGCCAGCACTTGTTGTTTGACTTCATAATGGCTGCCAATCATACTGGAGTGAGATGGTATCTTAGGGAGGGTTTGTTTTCCATTTTTTCTGAATGCAAGAGATGGTGAGCATTTTCTCATGTACTTATTGATGGATTGTATGTCCTCATCTGAGAAGTGTCTGTTCAGGTCCTTGGACCATTTGTTGATTGGGTTATTCGTCTTCTTATTGTTTAATTTTTTGAGTTCTTTGTATACTCTGGATATTAGGGCTCTATCTGAAGTGTGAGGAGTAAAGATTTGTTCCCAGGATGTAGACTACTTATTTACCTCTCTTATTGTTTCTTTTGATGAGAAAAAACTTTTTAGTTTGAGTAAGTCCCATTTGTTGATTCTAGGTATTAACTCGTGTGCTAATGGTGTCCTATTGAGGAATTTGGAGCCCAACCCCACAGTATGTAGATCATAGCCAACTTTTTCTTGTATCAGATGCCATGTCTCTGATTTGATATCAAGCTCCTTGATCCATTTTGAGTTAACTTTTGTGCATGGTGAGAGAAATGGATTCAGTTTCATTTTGTTGCATATGAATTTCCAGTTTTCCCAGAACCATTTGTTGAAGATGCTATCCTTCCTCCATTGCATGCTTTTAGACCCGAATGGCATTGCATTTAACATATAGAGAACTTTTGGTTATATTGCCATTTTGATGATGTTAGTTCTGCCTATCCATGAACATAGTATATTTTTCCATCTTCTAAGATCTTCTTCTATTTCTCTCTTTAGGGTTCTGTAGTTTTCATTTTATAAGTCTTTCACCTTTTTTGTTAGGTTGATTCCCAAGTATTTTTTTTTTGTGTGTGTGGATATTTTGAATGGAGTTGTTGTCCTCATTTCTATTTCAGAGGATTTGTTGCTGATAT
This sequence comes from Callospermophilus lateralis, assembly GCF_048772815.1. Classification (NCBI taxonomy): domain Eukaryota; kingdom Metazoa; phylum Chordata; class Mammalia; order Rodentia; family Sciuridae; genus Callospermophilus; species Callospermophilus lateralis. The sequence continues at coordinate 1,675,337 of NW_027513165.1, forward strand.
ACAGGAATGCCTTTGATTTATGCATATTGATTTTATATCCTGCCACTTTGGTGAATTCATTGATTACCTCTAATAGTTTCTTTGTATACCTTGCTGGGTCTGCTAAGTATAGAATCATGTCATCTGCAAATAGTGATAATTTACGTTCTTCTTTTCCTATTTTTATGCCTTTGATTTCTTTAATCTCTCTAACTGCTCTGGCCAGTGTTTCGAGAACTATGTTGAACAGAAGTAGTGAGAGAGGGCATCCCTATCTTCTTCCAGATTTTAGAGGGAATACATTCAATTTTTCTCCATTCAGAATGATGCTAGCCTGAGACTTAGAATAGATTGCTTTTACATTATTGAGGTATGTTCCTGTTATCCCTAGTATTTCCAGAGTTTTGAACATAAAGGGATGCTGAACATTGTCAAATGCTTTTTCTGCATCTATCGAGATGATCAAATGGTTCTTATTTTTACGTCTATTTATGTGATGAATAACATTTATTGATTTCTGTATAATGAAGCAGCCTTGCATCCCAGGGATGAATCCTACTTGATCATGGTGCACAATTTTTTTAATATGTTTTTGTATCCGATTCGCCACAATTTTATTGAGGATTTTTGCATTTTTCCTGAAATAGCTTGAGAAGTATTGGTATTAGTTCCTCTTTAAAGGTTTTGTAAAACTCTGCTGTATACCCATCCGGTCCTGGGCTTTTCTGAGTTGGTAGTCTTTTGATGGTTTATTCTATTTCCTCAATTGTTATGGGTCTGTTTAGGTTGCCTATATCCTCCTGACTAAATCTGGGCAGATTATATGACTGAGAAATTTATCGATGCCTTCACTATCTTCTATTTTATTGAAAAATAAGAATTCAAAATAATATCGGATTATCTTCTGTATTTCTGAACTATCTGTTGTGATACTGAGTTCTCCCTCTTCTTTTCTTTGTTAGCTTCCCTAAGGGTCTGTCGTTTTGATTTATTTTTTCAAAGAACCATCTTTTAGTTTTGTCAATTTTTTCAATTGTTTCTTTTGTTTCGATTTCATTAATTTCAGCTCTAATTTTAATTATTTCTTGCCTTCTACTTATTTTGCTGTTGTTTTGCTCTTCTTTTTCTAGGATTCTGAGATGAAGTATGAGATCATTTATTTGTCGTTTTTTTTTTCCTTTTTTTAAGGAATGAAATCTAAGCAATGAATTTTGTTCTTAGAACTGCTTTCAATGTGTCCCATAGATTCCGATATGTTATGTCTGTGTTTTCATTTATCTCTAAGAATTTTTTAATTTCCTCCTTGGTGTCTTCTATAACCCATTGATCATTCAGTAACTTATTTTTCATTCTCCAAGTGATACATGATTTTTCCTTCTTTCTTTTATCGTTGATTTTCAGTTTCATTTCATTATGATCAGATAAGATGCCTGGTATTATATCTACTCCTTTATATTGTCTAAGAGTTGCTCTGTGACATCATATATGATTTATTTTTTGAGAAGTATCCATGTGCTGCTGAGAAAAAAGTGTAGCTGCTTGATGTTGGGTGGTATATTCTATATATATCATAAGTCTGGGTTATTAATTGTGTTATTGAGTTCTATAGTTTCATTATTCAACTTTTGTTTGGAAGATCAGTCCAGTAGTGAGAGAGGTGTGTTTGAGTCTCCCATGAGTATTGTATGGTGGTCTATTAGACTCTTGAACTTGAGAAGAATTTGTTTAATGAACATAGCTGCACCAATGTTTGGGGCATATATATTTATGATTGTTATGTCTTGTTGGTGTATGGTTTCCTTGAGAAGTATGTAGTGGTGCTCTTTATCCCTTTTGATTAACTTTAGCTTGAAATCTATTTTATTTGATATGAGTATGGACACTTCTGCTTGTTTCCGAAGTCCATATGGGTGATATGATTTTTCCCAACTTTTCACCTTCAGTCTATGTATATCTTTTCCTAACAAATGTGTCTCCAGTAGGCAGCGTACTGTTGGGTCTTGTTTTGTGATCCATTCTACTAGCCTGTGTCTCTTAATTGGTGAGTTTAAGCCATTAACATTTACTAACTGCTGTTAGTATTCTCAATTGAGTTTTTAAGTTGGTTTATTGATTCCTGCATTCCTAGGATATCTGTTTGTTTGATTTTATAATCTTTATCTCCCTGCATAGTTGATATTATGCTTCTTGGATTTTTTTATGTAATTCATTATCAAGGTGATCTTTCATTGTCTGATTTTGCTCTCTAATGTCTTCCTTGAGACTCCAGATCATCTGAAGCATGTATATCCTGAGTTCTTTATCTGACATTCCATCTGCTGCAGATATTACCTCTTCTAAAGTTGACTTTACCTGCATTGCTTATGGTCCTTTCTTTCCTTGTCTTTTCATTCTGTTCATGTTTCTTTCTGCTTGGTGAAACTGTAGTGTTATTGAATTTTTCCCCTATATATTTTTATTGATTGTATAGTTTCAAAGTCTCTCTCGCAGGCACGGGTGGTGGCTCTGCCCCTCCTACAATTGGGACAATGTGCCTACCACACCAGCAGGCTGCTGGGCCTGTTCTGTCAGTCGGTAGCTGGTCCGCCTACCTTGAAGGTGCGAGCAGCAGCTCTGCCCCTCTGCAGGCACTGGGCCTGTTCTGCCAGTGGGTCGCAAGTCGGGCTACTTTGCAGGCGTGGGCGGCAGCTTTGACCATCTGCGGGCCACTGGGTCTGTTTTGTCTGTCCCTTGCAGGTCTGTCTACCTTGCAGGCGCGTGTGGCTGCTCTGCCCCTCCCCCAACCGGGACGATGTGTCTACCATGGTGGTGGGCCATAGGCCTGGGCTGTCGGTGGTCGCAGGTCCACCTACCTTGCAGGCGCGGAGGGCGTCTCTGCCCCTCCGCAGATTGCTGGGCCTGTCCTGCTGTGGGTCACAGGTCTGCCTACCTTGCAGGCCCGGCGGCATTGCCCCTCCCCCAACCAGAGCGATGTGTCTTCCACGGTGGCGGGCCACTGGTCCTGTTCAGCCGGTGGGTCGCAGGTCCACCTACCTTGAAGGAGCGATTGGCAGATCTGCCCCTCCCTCTCTCAATGTGTTTTTAAAGTTGACAAATATGTGAATTTCTGTCTCCCTTTCTCTGTAGCATATTCAGCACATATATTTTTATATGCACATATAGAATCCTACCTGGTATCACACTTACATTTTTGTGAGGCTGCTGACTTGGCAGATACAAATTATGAGAAGAGATCACTCCTCCTAATCACTGTTGGAACTGAAAATTTAAGCTATTGGTGAGCTTCCTAGTTGAACAATATTACACATAAATCCACGCTCAGTAAAATGAAGATTTTTGGATCTGTGGATGATATATATTTCATGAAGAATTTCAATTGGCATATGTATTGCTACTTTTTAATGTCTGTTGTGTGTGTGTGTGTGTGTGTGTGTGTGTGTATATATATATATATATATACACACACTCTCCATATATTTCAAAATATGAAATAGATGTGTCTTATGTACAGTCCCAAAATTCATTCATGTTCATGTATGTGGAGTTATAATCAAATTTTCACTAGATTATTCTCAGAAATATTCATCTACCTGAAATACATATTTGTTTCTTAGGTCTGAAAACTAACTTCAGTGAATGGTGCATTCAAATCCTAATATTTCTAAATTAACTGACTCAGTTTAACATCAATGCAAGAAGATTCCTATGGGACATGATGTTTATTTTGACGTTCATTTTTACTCAACACTGGCACATTACTACTCCTTCAGTTAATGCACATCATAGGATATATATTTCATCTACAAGTTCGCAAATTTATAGGCATTTGTTTCACTTTCAGTCACTTCCTGCTTCAGAACACATGTATTTCTCCAGGTTTCTTGACTGGTCTTTTTATGAGACTTTTTTCCAAACAAATTATTTTCAATTTCCATAATCAATTTGAAGCAAAACTCACACACTCTTCATGATAAACCATAATCCTCATATTACCATTAGATGTAAAACGGGTTGGAATGAATGGTTGTATATCAATATAAGATTTCCTGTATATTTTTACATTTCAATTCAATCCATTATTTAAAGTTGGAACCAGTTATATTATTTATTCACAGTATGGTCTATACATGCATATTCTCCATATTCAAAGACAAATAGTACACCTGTTCGTACCCCGAATACTAATTTATACTTCTTCAAAATATTTCTCCCAGAAATGGTGGAAGAAATACTCAGGTCACCTTATCTACATATACATTGTATCACAGTAATATCTGGACACAAAAAGCAAAAGTCACACTTATGATTGTACCAAAGCCTAAATGGAAACTGAACATTGATTACTAAAAACATCCAGGTCCAGGTTGCCTAATAGTCTCAAATATCAATCCTATTGGTGACTACGTATTTGTTTCTTCCTAAGATTATATATTCAACCTAAATGCAGTTAATAATGTCTAATCCTATCACTCACTTTATACTTTGCCTGATTTCCTAATGTCTCTATTGATGTCTGCTTTCCTAAATATTTTCCACAGTTCACCATGTGAGTGACTCTTCACATGTGATGATATTTACTTTCACTCTCTAACCGAAACCCTATTGATAAAGAATTTTTGGTCCAAATCCTGTACTCACTCTTCTTCTGAAAGCTACTGTCTATCTTCCTAATCTTACTGAGTTTCCCTGTTTGAGTGGAAGTTCTCTTTTCCATTCAATCATCCAAGGTACAAGGTCCTATGCCATTGATTATCAATTTATCTGAGACATATATGCGGAACATAATTCAAAGCTAAGTATCACAATCAACAGCTCAATGTCCTTCTGAGCTTCAAATCTTACCTAGATTTCTGTTTTCATACTTATATTTTATCTCTATGTTTTAATAAATGTCACAGGTTCCCAATACCATTATTCATCTAGCAGAATGATTCCTAACCCAAATCAAACATGTTATTAAACCCTAAACATACACTGTTCCCACAATCTCACTTAACAAAAGACCAGGGACAGTGTTGGTCTTACAATACAGGAATGTAGGGGATCTTCCATATGCTGAAAACCTAAAAGGTCCATGCAGATGTGATTCCTGGAGAAGATATAAACAGCTATGAAGGACCTTAAAGAGCAAAACTCATCTTCCATTGCAAACAACCTGGTCAGGATGAAGGGTTGTATCTTAATGAGCCTCTCTGTTCTCAATGTAGAGAAAATGGACCATACCAGGCCTGTGTGAAGAGCTGTTCCTGGGTGCCTATGGTTGATTCCCCATTCTAACTTGTGAAAGTGTCACAGGAAGTAGGGGCAGCCTCTATCTCATGAGACCCAAGGAAGCAACTGTTAGGACAAAGTGATTGCCAAGGCAGTGTCCTCATTCACTACGTGAAGTAAGTGATCTCACCTCTCTTCCTTGGTGATGGAACTCTGAACTTGTGATGCAGAAGCCAGGCAACCAGAGCCAGTCCCAGTCCCAGTCCAAGTCCCAATGAGGTCACTTGTTTGGATTTACCAAGGACAGAGTCAGTGTTTCCTGGAACCTACTGATGTGAGGATGGCCAAATGCCAGGAGAGCTTTGTAGAGGGGCCTTTCTTGAGAAAAAGGTACTTGCCCTCTTCTGGCTCCTGACAACGTCACAGATTTGGCCAAGGAGACCATATCTGAGACAGGACAGTCCATTTGGGGGAACATAGTATGGCCTACCAGTCAAACGACACTCAGGATAGTCACAGAATTACTTGGGGGAAGGAGGTGTCTTTGTGGGTGTGGGAGTGAGTTTGTGGTTTTTCTCATGTTCTGAGAATAAGTAGGAAAGGCAGTTTGTTGGGTTTGGAGTGGACTGTGTCTAGTAATTCCTTTGACAATGCGAGTTTCTATGTCTGTGTAACTCTCTGTGTCCGTGGTTGTATTCATTAGAAAAGAGAATTCATCTATGGATGTGTCCTGTCTAGTGGAAAGAATTCCAGCATTTATCCTGCCTAATTTATGAATGGACTGTGACTTCCCTTATCAATGGGCAACATGTACTATCTTCCTAAGTTCCTGTTTTCTTTCTGAATCTGGCCACTCTCCAGAGTAGGCTCATGGTTTTGTGTCAAAGTTATGTACCACCTCCAACCTCTGTGACATGGCCAAGTATTCTATAGCTGAAAATAAAGGGAGCATCTCAGAAAACTCAGATATCAGTGTGACAAGGAAAGTCTCAGTGGAGAAAACCTGCTTTGGGCCTTTTGCATCCCTATTCCTCTGTTGTCCTGAATGTCAGGAAGGTCTTTGCCTCAGGCCACCCCTTTGTGAATCCTGAAGAAAACAGTTTTCAAATGGAAATGAATGGGCATCACCTGTGGCTGTTTGCTAAAATGCTTTGAGAGATATGTGTGTGAATCAGCCTCTTGGCCGTGTGTGAGGCTGTGTCTTAGATATTCAGTGCCTAATGGATCTTAAGAAAGATCCCATGTGTGCATCCAAAACCAAAATGTCTAAAAAATCAGTCATTTTAGATGAAGTTTATTGCCTTTCTCTGTTAGGTTCCTGACCTCCATCAAGTGAATTTGGGGATCCTTTGAATTAATCGAGTTTTTCAAAGCCCTGCAGAGGCTAGCCCATAGGTGCTTGGGTTTTCTAATGAATCCAAATCACATAAAGAATCTATACCTGACAGTCAGTAGGCCTCAAATTGGAGAAGCAGAGCAGTATTAGTGGCAGGCCTATTAAATCACTCCTTGTTTACAGGAAGGGTGTCCAGGTCACACTGACTTTAGGCAAATGAGGGCAAGGGAAATTATTTCAGACTCTGTCTTGTGCTTTACCCCTCATGGAAACCTCCAGCCAGAGGTAATGATGAGTGTCTATATGGAAGAAGATGAGGGCAATGTGGGAGTGTTTTGGATTTAATTGTGGTCATTTATTTGGCTGTTGGAAGAGAAGACTGGGTAAACCTGGGCTTTAACTCGGGTTTGATTCATCTTAGAGACTGAGTTCTGGAACTGACCTCAGAGAAGTATTGACATGAATTGTGTTGGGATTTTAGGAGGCCACGCATTAGAGTTGCCCTTGGAAACTGAGATCTAGGCCCAGGGTGGCTTTCAACAAAGCACTGAGAATGTCAGCCAGCATATAACCTGATTTTATTCTGAAAGACTTGGCAGGCATATTTGAGAGTCAAAACACCCATGAACCTAACATTGTAGACCTCAATGGGCCTGGCCTCATGTGACCTTTAGGCCACTCTTTGGGAAGCCTTGCCTGTGAGAGTTCTCAAGATCTTTCATTGAAATGAGCTTCCACAACATTTAATGGTTCATGAATGAATTGAAACCCACTGTGGCTCCAAATTCATCTTTGAAAAATGGCTAGATAAATACCATGAAATTTTTAAAATTCCCATGACCAGGTGGCACTGGAGAACAGTTAGATCTCCTGATGCTCATCATAAGTGTACCAGACTGGGCCTTGATTTACTGGGTTTCATGAAAATGGCATAGAACAGAGATGCCAGTAAGTTGGAACCTTCTGAGTAGTGCGCCTTGACCAGGTGTGGGCAGGTGTGTGACAAAACATCTGTGGTGGGGCCATGTGGATCTGCCATTGGCTTCCAAATAGCATGTGATTGACTTGCAGTAGCCAGCAGACCCATTTATGTAAAGGCACTTTGTTATATAGAGAGGTTTCAGGGCAATGTTCAGAATTAGGTTGCAATGGAAAAGGGGGCATTGTAGCAAGCAATGAGTGATAGAAGCCTGGATGGTGCATTCTCCTGCAGACTCTAACCCACCAAAAGTGACAGAACTCCCTGCAGCACTGTGTCCCAGTTGAACTCCTTGTTTTTTGTGAAGCAAATATCAAACTCACTGTGCAGCAGCAAGAAACACCACGAAAAGTGGAGGATGACCAAATGGCTTCACAGCGACACGGGGAGACACTAAGCCCCCAGTGGCCACAGTTTACCTACAAAGAGAGAATTCAGCACTGCTGCCTCATGTTCATTGGAAAATAAGAAAACATGTCGTCCAGGTCACATAGATGCAGACCCATCTTTGATGGTCTCACTAAAAATAAAGCTAAAACTTCTGACAACACCTTATATTTCAAGTGCCCAATCTCACATGCAGTTTCTCAAACAGTCTTTAGGCCAGAAGAGCTCCATGTTGGTGTTGTGTTTACCATATCCCTTGCTTTTGGAAACTCCTCTACCATCTCGAAGTTTGTGAACTCCTGAGCATTTTCCATTCCAGACAAGTATTCACAAATTTTCTTACTCTTCTCCTCTAAATGTGTCTTACTTGGAGCGAAGGTAATGTCAAGGCATTGTTCTGGATCAGAGTGGGAAGTTTTGGGTTGCACATTTTGCACACACATTGGATACAATTTCCAATTTTCCATTCAAAATACAGAATCCCTGACACTATCCCATACCCTACTAGACTCTGACTACTAATCCTAATATGATGGAGAAAAATAACACAAACAGAATATAAATACAAGCAGTTCAAAGGAGGCATGATGTATATTTGGACTTGCCTTTTGCATGATAAAGTTTATGTGTTATTAATCTAGTCAATTTTTAATTAAATAGTTCTCCATGTGTTTTTAAAGTTCAAAATATGTGTATTACTGTCTCCCTTTCTCTGTAGCCTATTCAACATATGTATTTTTATATGCACATACCGAAAGCTACCTGGTATCACACCTACATTTTTGTGAGGTGGCTTCCTCACCAAATACAAATTGTGAGAAGAGATCACTCCTCCTAAACGCTTTTGGAACTGAATATTCAACCTATGGGTGAACTTCCTAGTTGAACAAAATTATAAGTCTATTCTTTGGTTGGCAGCTAAAATCCCTGACAAAATATGTTGATTAATTGTATTTTGGGATTCAAGGATGGTGGAAGTTTGTTGGACAACTTGATTAATGGTGATTAATGGTGGCAGCAGTTTGTACTTGATTGGCCATAGCCACTCCAGCCGTAACCGCTGCAGCAGCAGATACCGCCACGGCTGTCACTATAGCCGCTGTGATTCCAAAATCTCTGCGGACTCTAAGTAGCTCAACAATAGGGAATTTATCAGGATCCGCAGTGACCGGGATTGGGATAAAAGTTGGAATTTTCATAATCACTGCTAGAGTCCAGGAACCATTCCAACACTCAGATAAGAGACAGGTAGTATGAGAACAATCCAGCATCCCCGACGAGGTGGCCTCAGCCAAAAGGAATAAGAAGGGGGATTGGACACAGACCATTGCAGGAGGCAATGTGGCATTATACAACAGAGAGTTGAATGAAACAGATGTAAGTCTATTACCTTGTTCACTTTCCCTAACAGTACCAGAAATATTAGCCAGCCAACTTTTGGCTCCTAGCAACTGAGCCAGTGCAGAAATATCGGCTGAAGCCCCCTTTTCATTGCAAATCAGCCATTGAAACCAGGACCAAACTACTCCTGTAGAGGAGCTGGCACTATTGTTAAAGTTATAAACATACCTATTAAGAGAGGGGGAAAGGGAGTAACCTTTAGCAACTTGATGTTTCTCCCAAGAATGATCCTGACAAGGCGTAAATGTTGGGGGCAAACCAAGATTAGGGGAACAGTAAGGAGAGGCCTTGAAATGAGTGGCATTATAAATACTACTAGAAAAAGGAGTCACTGGGATTAGTACCTCGGAGATAAGAGCCAAGGTAGTTATGTTAAGAGCAGAGCTGCTGTTTGCGGGGGTCTCTGAGCCTGATTGCTTCCCCGAAGCTACCTTGCTCAATACAGCACTGATAATGCTTCCTGAGACCTGATTGGACCGCAATGGGTCCTCCCAGTTAGTCAAATTTTTGGTCTTAAGGCTAATGCAATTAGCATTTCTAAGGCTGAAACAAAAAACTCCTGTGAGATTAACTTGAGATTGATTAAAAATTCTCTCCATGTCCCCTCTAGGAGAGGCACAGGGAGCAGACATCTCACATGAGGTTGAAAAAAGAGTGGGGAGGACACTAGAATTACCATGAACCGGCATCGGCATTGGCCAGGCCCGTGCCACTGCCCACCACCGCATTGGTGTCGCCTGTGCCATCGGCACCAGCACCAGAGCCAGAGCACTTAGCAGAATGAAGACCTTCATCACAGGATTGTTGTGGTATCTCTTGTTGCTGGTCAGTTGATGTCGAGACTCTTCTTGTCAAGCGTTCAGGGACCCACAACGGTTCCGTACGATCCTGGGGAAAAACACATACAGATCCTCGTGCCCATGTCAGCACGGGGTCAGGGCCGTTCCATTGGCCCGTAAGAACATCCTTCCACTTAACATAGCCAATCACAGAGGGCTGAGGGGACACATGTCTATCGGCCGCAGAGCGACCATGAATATCCAAATTCAAAAAATTAATGGTAAAGAGAGCTAAGGACAGGCGTTCTTTAGGAGTGTGTTCAGTTCCTATTCCCCCTTTTTGTTTTTGTAAAGTTTCCTTTAAGGTGCGATGAGCACGCTCAACAATGCCTTGTCCTTGAGGATTATAAGGCAAACCATGAGTAAGTTGCACTCCCATAGTAGAACAAAAAGCTGTAAATTGTCTGCCAGTATAAGCAGTTCCATTATAAGTCTTAAGGGATGCAGGTGCACCCCATGCTGCCCATGCCTCTAAACAGTGAGTAATGACATTACGTGCCTTTTCTCCTGATAAAGCAGAAGCATGGATAATTCCAGAGCACGTATCAATTGTAACATGCACATACTTAAGGTTACCAAAGTCAGGTATATGTGTCACATCCATTTGCCAAACAATCAATGGCTTTAATCCCCGTGGGTTTACTCCATAATTAGGGGGATGAAGAAATGTGACACAATGGGGACATTGCAATACTATCTGCTGAGCATCCGCTCTTGAAATGGAAAAACGCCTGCGCAGCGTTAATGCATTAACATGGAAGTTTTGGTGAAACAACTTAGCCCCCTCTAAGGAGGAAGCCAAGCATATCAATTGACCTCTAGTGGCTAAGTCCGCACAGGCATTACCTTGGGATAACGGACCAGGAAGAGAGGTGTGAGCCCTGATATGAATTGGATAAAAAGAAGCAGTGCGGTTAGAGATAAGCTGTTGAAGCTGAGTAAAGTAAAGAGACACATTGTGGGCATCACTAATAGTTCCCACGGCCTCCAGGACTTTTAGTGCTTGTACCACATAGCTGGAGTCCGAAATAAGATTAAAAGGAAAAGAACACTGTTTAAAAACTTCAATAACAATTTGTAGTTCTACCCATTGTGGATTTCCAGGAGCAAATTGATGCTGGATAGGGGGAGAGTCATTAATTATGTAGGCTCCCATTCCAGACTTGGAACCATCAGTAAAAATGTTAACAGCCCCCGTGTTTGGGCATGGAAAGCTCTCCTCGAAACACCCCCACCGTACGGCGGCGGGTCCGCAGGATCATTTTTTTTTTTTCTTCTGAGCTCCTGTTTATTTTTGTTCCCTTCTCCCATAGTTAGACTTCCTAGCTGCCGAGACAGTCTCCCGAGCTCCTCCTCCTCATCGTCCTCCTCTTCTGACCCACTTTTGCATGGGAGTGTGCGCAGTGTACTGAGATCTGGATACAAGCGTTTCCTCCCCCGTTTCTCGCTCTGCACATTCCCTTCCTCCTGAAATATTTTACTCCGTGCCAGAGACAATCGCCTCCTCCCCTGTTTCTCGCTCCGCACACTGCCATCCTCCTGAAATACGTCACTGCCTGCCATTTCTGATCTTTCTTCATGCAATTGCTCTAAAACTTCTTGTCCTTTAGTAAGTGCTTCCTGACATCTGCCATCTGCGAGGCAACTACGGATCATCTTCCAAAGGGGTATCATCCCACCATCTAATATACCCTGCTCAGAAGCAAAGTCAAGATCTGTGCCTAACTTATCCCAGCTAGGTAGAGTGAGGCTACCCGAGAACGCGAACCACGGTGCAACCGTCTTCTGTAAAAATCTCTGTAAAGTACTAAGTTTCACTTCTAGGCCCTTGGAACGTAACAGGTTATCTAGGGCCAGGAGAAGCGGACTTGAAGATACGGCACCCATGACACAACAAAAGACATACAAAAAACAAAAGTGAAAGTAAGAGCGAAAGTACACAGTGCAGCTGCAATAAGATGTAATGCTCTCTCTGGCTTTACAGAGGAGCTGCCGCTTTGATAGCGGGTCCCAATTTCCTAGGACTAATCTCCGCTTTGATAGCGGGTCCCAATTACCTAGGACTAATCTCCGCTTTGATAGCGGGTCCCAATTACCTAGGACTAATCTCCGCTTTGATAGCGGGTCCCAATTATCTGGGACTGATCTCCGCTTTGATAGCGGGTTCCACTTATCTAGGACTGATCTCCGCTTTGACCGCGGGTCCTACTTACCTGGGACTAACTGGTTCACCACCCCTGACTGCTGAAATTTCTGGTTCCCGGGTTTTCAGCACCACTTGTCGCGACCCCTTGCCCGCAAGGAAGACGCAACTCAGGAATCTTCTTTCAGCAGTTTATTGAGGCCTTGATTAAAGTATCTTTTTGTGACCCCCCTCTCTACTGGCGAGCGCCCAAGCACAGCCTAATAAAGTCTCCCACGTACCAATCTTAAGCCGCTGCGTGGATCTTTCTTATAGGGTGGCAAGGGATAGCGTGCCAACTCTCCACAAAAGAATTTGTTTATCACAGGCCACAGTGGAAGCCGGCGCCATCTTCTAATGGCGGCCACAATCTACAACAATGGCTTACCACAATAGGACATATATTTCATCAACAATTTCGCAATTTTATAGGCATTTGTTTCACTTTCAATCGCTTCCTGCTTCAGAACACATGTATTCCTCCAGGTTTCTTGACTGGTCTTTTCATGAGACTTCTTTCCAAACAAATTATGTTCGATTTCCATAATCAATTTGAAGCAAAACTCACACACTTTTCATGATAAACCAAAATCCTCATATTTCCATTAAATGTATAATGGGTTGGAATGAATGATTGTATATTAATATAAGATTTCTTATATATTTTCACATTTATTTCAATCTATTATTTCAAGTTGAAACCAGTTTTATTATTTATTCACAGTATAGTCTATTCATGCATTTCCTCTGTATTCATAGACACAGGGTGCACCTTTTTGTAGCCCAAATACAAATTTATACGTCTTCAAAATATTGCTTCCAGAAATAGTGGAAGAAATACTCATGTCACCTGATCTACATATACATTTCATCACAGTAATATTCTGGACACAAAATTCAAAGGTCACACTTATGATTCTACCAAATCCTAAATAGAAAGTGAACATGGATTACTAAAATCATCCATGTCCAGGGTGCCTTATGCTCTCAAATGTCAATCCTATTGGTGATTGCATATTTGTTTCTTTCTAAGATTATATGCTCAACCTCAACCCTGTTGAAAATATCTAATCCTATCACTCACTTTATGCTTTGCCTGATTTCCTAATGTCTCTATTGATATCTGCATTCCTACATATTTTCCCCACTTCATCATTGTTGGAGACCCTCCACATGTGCTGTTATTGAAATTCACTCTCTAACCGAAACCCTATTGCTAAATAACTTTTGGTCCAAATCCTATACTCATTGTTCTTCTGATACTTACCGACTATCTTCCTGATCCTACTGACTATCTCTGTTTGAGGGGATGTTCTCTTCTACAATCAATCATCCAAGGTACAAGTTCCTATGCCATTGTATATCAATTTATCTGACATATCTGTGCAGAACATAATTCAAGCTAAGTAATCCAATCAAGGACCCAATGACTTTCTGAACTTCAAATCTTACCTGGATTTCTGTTTTCATACTTATATTTCACCTATATATTCTTGTAAGTATCGCAGTTACCCAATACCATTATACATCCCATAGAATGATTCCTAACCCAAATCGAACTGGTTATTAAGCCTAACCATACACTGTTCCCTCAATCTAACATTACAGAAGAGCTGGAACAGAGTTGGTCTTACAATGCAGGGATGGAGGGGATCTTCCACCTACTTAGAACCTCAATGGTCCATGCAGAAATTATCCCTGGAAAACATGTAGGCAGGTATGAAGAACCTGAGAGAGCAAAGGTCATCTTTCATGGCAAACAGCCTGGTCAGGATGAAGGATTGTGTCTGAATCAGCCTCTCTCTTCTTAATGTAGAGAAGATGGACCAAACCAAGCCTGTGTGGAGAGCTGTTCCTGGGTGGCTATGTTTGATATACCATTCTAACTTGTGAAAATGTCACAGTAATTGGGGCAGCATCCATCTCATGGGACCCTCGCAAGCAACTGTTAGAGCAAAGTGGTTGCCAAGGAAGTGACCTCATTCCTGAAAAAAGTGACCTCCCCTCACTTCCTTTGTAATGGAACTCTCTGAACTTTGGAACCAGGAAGCTAGGCCCCCAGAGCCAGTCCCAGTCACAGTTGGCACACTTGATTGTATTTACCAAGGACAGAGTCAGTCTTTATTGGTACCAACTGATGTGAGGATGGCCAAATGCCAGGAAAGCTATGAAGATGGCTGTTTCCTGAGAAAGCAGGTAGTTGTTCTGGCAAAGACACCAGATCTGAGAAAGTACAGGCCATTTCGGGGGAACATAGTATGGCCCAAAAGTCAGAGGAAACTCCGGATAATCAAAGACCTCCTTCTGGGAAGGAGGTGCTTTGTGGGTGTGGGTGTGAGTTTGTGGTTTTGACACATGTTCTGAGAATAGGTAGGAATAGTGGATTGTTTGTTTTTGAGTGGATTGTTTCTAGAAGGTCGTTTGACACGGCGAGGGTTTCTAAAAGTGTATCCCACAGTGTCCGTGGTTGTTGACATTTGAAAAGAGAATGCATCAATGGAAGTGTCCTGTCTAGTAGAAAGCTTCCCAGCATTCATCCTGTGCAATTGATGAATGGACTGCAGCTTGCCTTATGAATGGACAACACCTACTATCTTCCTAAGCTCCAGTTTTCTTCCTGAATTCTGGCCACTCTCCAGAATAGTCTCATGATTTGGTGTCCAAGATATGTACCGCCTCCAAGATTTGTTACATGGCCATGTACTGGATAGCTGAAGGCAATGGGAGCATCTCAGAAAACTCAGATATCAGTGTGACCAGTAAAGTCTCAGTGGAGAAACCCTGCTTTGGGCCTTTTGCTAACCTATTGTTCTGTTAACCTGAATGTCAGGAATTTCTTTGCCTCAGGCAACCCCTTTGTAAATCCTGAAGAAAACAGTTTTCAAATGAAAATGAATGGGCATCACCTGTGGCTGTTTGGTTAATTGATTAAAAAGGGATGTGTCTGAATCAGCCCCTTGGCCCTATGTGAGGCTGGGGCTTAGATTCTCGGCACCTGATGGATCTACAGAAAGATCCCATCTGTGAATCCAAAACCAAAATGGCCAAAAGAGCAGTCAATGTGGATGAAGTCCCTTGCCTTCCTCTGTAAGTCCTGACCTCTATCAAGTGAGAATAGATATCATTTGGGTCAAATGAGTTCTTCAAAGCCCTGCAGAGGCTAATGCATAGGTGCTTGGATTTTCTCATGACTCCAATTCACACAAAGGAATTTATACTCAACAATCAGTAAGAGTCAAAATGGAGAAGCAGAGCAATATTAATGGCAGGCCTATTTGATCACTCCTGGTTCACAGGAAGGGTGTCCAGGCCAACCTGACTTTAGGCAATTGAGGGGTAAGTGAGCTTATTTTGGACACTGTCTTGGGCTGCACCCCTCATGGAAACCTGCAGCAAGAGGTTATGATGAGTTTCTCTATGGCAGAAGATGAGGGTCATGTGGGAGTGTTTTGGTTTCAATTGTGGTCATTTGTGTGGCAGTGGAATAGGCCACTAATGAGATTCGCCCTTGTAAACTGAGATCTAGCCAACTCCTTGGGAAAAATTGCCTGTGAGAGTTCTCCAGAGCTTTTATTGAAATGAACTTCCTCACCATTTAATGGTTCCTGAATGAATTGAAACCCACAGTGCTTCCAACTTCATCATTGAAAAGTGGCTACATAAATACCATGAAATTTTTGCCATTCCAATGACCAGGTGGCACTGGAGAACCTTTCATGTCCTTTTGCTCATCATGAGTGTACCAGACAGTGCCTTGATTGTCTGGGTTTCATGAAAATGATGTAGAATAGAAATGCCAGTAACTTGTAGCCTACTGAATAGTGGGCCTAGAACGGTGGTGTGCAGGTGTGTGATAAAACATCTCTTGTGGGGCCATGTGGATCTGCCATTGCTTCGAAAGGGCTTGAGACTGACATGGTGCATCCAGCAGAAACTTATATGTCTGAAACCTCTCCATGTAAAGGCATCTTTTTATATGCAGATTTTCAGGGCAATGTTCAAAATCAGGTTGCTATGGTCAAGGGGGCAATCTATGTGGGATAGAATCCTGGTTGGTGAATTCTCCTCCAGACTCTGACCCACCACACATATGGCTGCCAAGTCTTTAAGAATAATATCATGTGATATCCTGGCTGAGATTCCCTGTCCTCTGTGGAAAGTCAACTTGGGCTTAGATGTCACTTTCCAAAGGCAACTCTCATGCATGGCCATTTAAAATTCCAACACAATTCCTGGCAATAATTCTCTGAGATCAGTAAAGAACTCAGTCTCTAAGGGGCATCACACCAGAGTGCAAGCCTAGTTTGACCCAGTGATCTCTTCCAACCGCCAGACACATGTCCACAATTAAAACCAAAACACTCTCACATGGCCCTCATCTTCTTCCATATAGACACTCATCATATCCTCTGGCTGGAGGTTTCCATTAGTGACACAGCCCACGACAGTGTCCAAAATAAGCTCCCTGCCCCTCATTTGCCTAAAGTCAGGGTAGCCTGGACTCTCTTCCTGTGAACCAGGAGTGATCAAATAGGCCTGCCTTTAATATTGCTTGGCTTTTTCAACTTGAGGCCTACTAGCTTTGGGGTTTAGATTCTTTAAGTGAATTGGAGTCATGAAAATCAAGCCCCTATGGCCTAGCCTCTGCAGGGCTTTGAAGAACACATTTGACACAAAGGATCCCTATTCTCACTTGATGGATATCAGGAACCTACCAGTGGAAGGCAAGAGAGTTCATCAAAAATATATGATCTTTTTGCCATTTTGGTTTTGGATGCACACATGGGATCTATCTTTAGATCCATCAGGGGCTGAGAATCTAAGCCACAGCCTCACACAGGGTCAACAGGCTGATTCAGACATATCCCAATCCTAAGCAATTAAGCAAAGAGCCACAGGTGATGCCCATTCATTTCCATTTGAAAACTCTTTTTTTCAGGCTTCACAAAGTGGTGGCTTGAGGCAAAAAACTTCCTGACATTCAACAGAACAATAGGTAAGCAAAAGGACCAAAGCAGGGTTTCTCCACAGAGACTTTCCTGGTCAACAGATATCTGAGATTTCTGAGATGCTAGCCATTTCCTTCAGCTATCCATTACATAGCCATGTCACAGATCTTGGAGGTGGTACAAATCTTGGACACAAAACCATGATACTATTCTGGAGAGTGGCCAGAATTGAGAGAGAAAACAGGAAATTAGGAAGCTTGTAGGTGTTGCCCATCCATAAGGAAAGCCAGAGTCCACTCATGAATTGGGCAGGATTAATGCTGGGAAGCTTTCTACTAGACAGGACACATCCATTGATGCATTGTCTTTTCTAATGTCTACAACAATGGACTCAGTGGGATACACACACATAGAAACACTCGCCTTGTCAAAGGACTTAATAGAAATATTCCACTCCATACCAAATAAACCGCCTTTCCTACCTATTCTCAGAACATGAGACAAAACCACAAACTCACACCCACACCCACAAAGGCACCTCCTTCCCCCTAGTAGGTCTGTGACTCCCCGGAGTGTCCTCTGACTGGTGGGCCATACTATGTTCCCCGGAAATGACCTCTTCTGTCTCAGATCATGTCTGCTTGGCCAACTCTGTGAAGTTCTCAAGAGTCAGCGGTGAGACACTACCTGCTTTCTCAGGAAAAGCCCCTCTTCAGAGGTTTCCTGGCATTTGGCCATCCTCACATCTGTAGGTACCAAGAAAGACTGACTCTGTCCTTGGTAATTCCAAACATGTGAGACCACTGGGACTAGAACAGGGACTGTCTCTGGGTGCCTGGCTTCCTGGATCCCAAGTTCAGAGAGTTCCCTCACCAAGGAAGTGAGGTGAGATCACTTCCTTCATTATCTGAATGATGTCACTGCCTTGGCAACCACTTTGTCCTAACAGTTGCTTCCAAAAGTACCATGAGGTGGAGGCTGCCCCGATTTTCATGGGACACTTTCTCTAGTTAGAATGCTGTATCAACAATAAGCACCCAGGAACAGCTTCCACACAGGACTGGTTTGGTCCATGTTCTATACATTAAGAAGAGAGAGACTGATTCAGACACAACCCTTCATCCTTACCAGAATGATTGCCATGGAAGATGACTTTTGCTTTCTGAGGTACTTCATAGCTGCCTTCATCTTCACCAGGGATCATTTCTGCATGAACATTTGAGTTTCTCAGCAGGTGAAGATCCCCTGGATTCCTGTAGTTTAATACCCACACAGTTCCTGCTCTCCTGCAAAGTTAGTGTATGGTTAGGGTTAATAATATTTTCGAATTGGGTTAGGAATCATTCTGCAGGATGAATAATGGGATTGGGAACCTGCGATATTTATAAGAATATATAGGTGAAATATATGTATGAAAACGGGAATCTAAGAAAGATTTGAAGCCCAGAAGGGCATTGGGCCCTTGGTTTGGATACTTAGTGTTGAATTATGTTCTGTACAATTGTCTCAGTTAAATCGAAATACAATGGCATAGGACATAGTACCTTGGATGATTGAATGTAGAAGAGAACATCCAGTCAAAAAGGGATAGTCGGTAGGATTAGGAAGATAGTCAGTAGGTTTAGGAAGAAGAGTGAGTATATGATTTGGAATAAAAAGCTTCTTTAGCAATAGGGTTTCGTTTAGAGAGTGAATGGACATGTAAGCACATGTGAAGAGTCAGCCAAAATGATGAACTGGGGAAAATATGTAGGAAAGCAGGTGTCAATAGAGACATTATGAAATCAGGCAATGTATAAAGTGAGTGATAGGATTAGACATTTTCAACAGGCTTGAGTTTGAATATATAATCATAGGAAAAAACAAATATGTCGTCACAAATGGGAATGACATTTGAGAGCATTAGGCAACCTGGACATGGATGCTATTAGTTATCAACATTCACTTTCCTTTTAGGCTTTGGTACAATCATAAGTGTGACATTTTATTTTTTTTTGTTCAGAATATTACTGTGATAAAATGTATATGTAGATTAGGTGACATGAGTATTTCTTTCACCATTTCTGGGAGCAATAATTTGAAGATGTATACATTAGTATTAGGGGCACAAAGAGGTGTAACCTGTTTCTATGAATATAGAGATAATGCATGAATAGACCATACTATGAATAAATAACATAACTGATTCCACTTTAAATAATGGATTGAATTGATATGTGAAAATATATAAGAAATCTTATATTGATATACAATCATTCATTCCAACAGTTATATATCTAATGGTAATATTAGGATTATGGTTTATGATGAATGGTGTTTGAGTTTTGCTTTATAAGTGATGATGTTAAACAAAAATAATGTGTTTGGAAAGAAGTCTCATGAAAAGACTAGTCAAGAAACATGGAGGAATGCATGTGTTCTGAATCAGGAAGTGATTGATCGTGAAACAAATTCCTATTAATTTTCTAATTTGTGACTGAAATATATATCCTATGATGTGCATAAACTGAAGACATAGTAACGTACAAGTGTTGAATAAAAATGAAAGTCAAAATACACATCATGTCCCCTAGGAATCTACTTGCATTCATTTTAAACTGGCTAAGTAACTGTAGAAATATTAGGGTTTGTATGCACCATTCACTGAATTTAGTTTTCAGTACTAGGAAACAATATGTATTGCAGGTGGATGATTATTTCTGAGAATAATCTTGTGGAAAGTTGATTATAAATCCACAGATATGAATATGAATGAATTTAGGGAGTGTATAATAAGACACATATATTTCATATTTTATATTTTGAAAAATCTGGAGAGTGTATATATATATATATATATATATATATATATATATATATATATACACACACACACACACACACACACGCACATGCACAGATATTAAAAAGTAGCAATACATGAGATCCATTATGAAGGCAGGCATGGAGAAATCAAGCCTATGATCTCTTCAGCTGCAGGGCATAGGGAGTCATAAACTGTCTAAATGCTGTTTGCTCAGAATCACTAGGCAATGTTGACCTGTTGTGAATCTGGGGCGAACAGTCTGGGCCCCTCAGAACACACACAGAGCCCGGATTGGCTGCATTCAAGCTTAGATTCGTCTGGTTTTTGTGACTCAGCACTAACATTCCCGCTGAAATAACTGGTCGGTCTTTCTGAATTGACAGAGTTAAAAAACAACTGAGCCTTCATAGGCAGTGGCCACAGGATTGAAATGGGGCTTGGGAGATATAGTCAGGACCCACCTGTTGCATTGGTCACCCAGCAAAGGGAACAAATGGTTACCATTTTAATGGGATACGACCATGGCAGAGAACTGACATTACAGGCGGCGGAGGAGATAACTTCATTGAAACCAACGCGACAAGTGTGTAATCCCATTGCCATCTCTCTCAAAACCATGGGGAAACCTCAAGGGCCCTTTCCAGCTCTGCCGTAATGGCCCCTCCCAGGTCTCCCAGGAGCGCGATAGCCAGACCTAGGGAATCAGGATTGGCTCGGGACTCGCGGCGTGGAATTCCCGGCTACCACTCCCACCAGTGCTGACAATTGAGGTCTCTTACACCACCTACCGGGGGCATGGCTCCCGGAGGACAAGAAAATTCGCTGGGGGTTCTCAGGCCAAAGTTCTACAAACTTAGGGTCTGAGGGAGGCAAACAGGGAGAGTGTGCCCAGGCGTTCATTAAAACAGGGCTACCAGGAGCAGAGGCCTGGCGTGTAACCAGTATTGTGGTGAGCGTCAAAGGTGAGCGGGGCCTGGCTTGAGGAAGCACAAGAGAAGGCCCTAGGCACTCAGGATTGGAGACCCGCCCAGACTGGGAGGAAGAGCTGCTGCACAGTGATTGGTTCCCGCTAATTGAGAGGAGAATCTTGGCCCAGTGCACACAGCTCCACCTACTGGAAGAGAAGTAAATTGAACTCTAGGACTGCATGTATTAATATTATTATTTTATTTGTATGCTTTTCTTTTTCTTTGATTTTCATTTTTGTTGTTGTTCTTTAACTTTTTTAATGTTTTTATTTTTTTATTTTTTATTTTATTATTATTATTATTATTTTAAATTTTAATTTTCATTTTTAAATTATCATTATTACTTAAAATTTTCTTTATTTTCTATTTTTTTCTTTTGTCTTTTCATTTCTTATCAATTTTGTTATACCCCCTTCCTTGAATTCTACCTGCCTACTCTCATTCTCCTTAGTGACTTCTTCCCTTCCCTTCTAATATCTTTCCTTCCAAGCATCAAATAAATTTATAAGAGTAAGCAGTAACTCAGTAGTCAAACAGAACAAGAAGTAACATGAGAAGCATAAAAAAGCAAGGAAGAATAAAAGTGCAAACAATGAAGGACAGCCTAAATATTCAAGAGCATCTAGAGTCATCAGAAAAATGGTCATATAAAGAACTCAAGGAATACCTTAGACAGATGGAATGGAACCTTAAAGAGGATACGAGACAACAAAAACAGTGAAAGAACGCATTGAAAATGAATTACATAAACAGATAAAATAAGAAATTAAGCATCTTTATCAGGAGATAGAGATTATTAGAAAAATCAAACAATAATTCTAGAAATGAAGGAAATGATAAACCAAATTAAAAACTCAATTGAGAGTATCACTAACAGAGTGGAGCAAGTAGAAGACAGAATGTCAGATAATGAAGACAAAATATATCATCTTGAAAAAAACTCTAGCCAAGAAAGAAATGCTGTAAAAAATTATGAGAAAACATCCAAGAGATATGGGATAACATAAAAAAAACAAACTTATGAGTCATCCGGAAAGAGGAAGGTACAGAGATTCAAACCAAGGGAATGAGTAACCTGCTGAATGAAATAATTAGAGAAAACTTTCCAGAAATAAAAATGGAAACAGATAAACAAATTGTAGATGCTTACAGGACACTGAGCACACAAAATCACAGTAGACCCATTCCAAGACACATTGTTATGAAGATATCCAATATACAAAACAAAGAGAAAATATTAAAAGCTACCAGAGAAAGGAGGCAGATTACAATCAGGGGTAAACCAAAAAGGTTAACAATGGATTTTTTTATCACAGATGCTGGAAGTGAGAAGATCCTGGAACAACGTACTTCAAACACTGAAAGACAATGGATGCCAACCAAGAATTATGTATCCAGCAAAATTAAGCTTAATGTAAGACAACGAAATAAAAATATTTCATGATAAACAAAAGCTAAAAGAATTTGCAGCCAGAAAACCAGCATTGGAAAGCATCTTGAGCAAAACACTACACAAGGAAGAAATGAAAATCAACAACGAAAACCATCAGTGGGAAGTGCCTCAGTAATGACAGAGGGCGGGGAAAAGCTAATCATGTAGAAACAATCTAATTTTAAAAAAAAGATATAGGCAAACATGGGTGGCAGTACAAACCATATATCAATAGTAACTCTAAACGTTAATGGCTTAAACTCTCCAATAAAGTGACATAGGCTTGTAACTTGAATTAAAAAAAAACCAAATCCAACAATATGTTGCCTCCAGGGGACACATCTGAATGGAAAAGACATACCCAAGCTGATGGTGAAAGATTGGGAAAATTTATACCATGCACACAGACCTCGTAAGCAAGCAGGGGTGGCCATCCTCCTATCGAATAAAATCGACCTCAAGACTAATTTAATCAAAAGGGATAAGGAAGGACATTATATACTGTTAACAGAAACCATTCACCGACAAGACATAACAATTATCAATATTCACGCAGCAAATAATGGTGCTGCGACGTTCATAAAACAAATTCTCCTCAAGTTCAAGAATCAAATAGACCAGAATACAATAATTATGGGTGACTTCAACTCACCTCTCTCACCATTGGACAGATCCTCCAAACAAAAGTTGAATAAAGGAACTATAGAACTCAATATCACAATCAATACCCTAGACTTAACTGACATATATTCAATATATCAACCATCATCAAGTGGATATACTTTTTTCTCAGCAGCACATGGATCCTTCTCAAAAATAGACCATATGTTATGCCATAGGGCAACCCTCAGTAAATATAAAGGGGAGGAGATAATACCATGAATTTTTTGTGATCATAATGGAATGAAACTGGAAACCAATGATAAAAGAAAAAAAGAAAAAATCATACATCACCTGCAAAATGAGCAATATGTTACTGAATGATCAATGGGCAACCCTCAGTAAATATAAAGGGGAGGAGATAATACCATGAATTTTTTGTGATCATAATGGAATGAAACTGGAAACCAATGATAAAAGAAAAAAGAAAAAGTCATACATCACCTGCAAAATGAACAATATGTTACTGAATGATCAATGGGTTACAGAAGACATAAAGGAGGAAATAAAAAAATTCTTCGAGATAAATGAAAATACAGACACAACATATCAGATTCTATGGGACACAATGAAAGAAGTTTTAAGAGGTAAATTCATCGCCTGGAGGTCATTCCTCAAAAAAAGAAAAAAAAAAACAACAAATAAATGAGCTCACACTTTATCTCAAAGCCCTAGAAAAGGAAGAGCAAAACAACAGCAAATGTAGCAGAAGGCAAGAAATAATTAAAATCAGAGCGAAATTGAAACAAAAGAAACTATTGAAAAAATTAACAAAACTAAAAGTTGGTTCTTCGAAAAGATAAAAAAGATCGACAGACCCTTAGCCGTGCTAACGAAGAGAAGAAGAGAGAGAACTCAAATTACTAACAGACGGGATGAAAAAGGCAATATCACAACAGATGCAACATAAATACAGAAGAAAATTAGAAATTATTTGGAAAACTGTATTCCAATAAAATAGAAAATAGTGAAGACATCGATAAATTTCTTAAGTCATATGATTTGCCCAGACTGAGTCATAAGGGAACACACAATTTAAACAGACCAATATCAATGGATGAAGTAGAAGAAGCAATCAAAAGACTACCAACCAAGAAAAGCCCAGGACCGGATGGGTATACAGCAGAGTTTTACAAAACCTTTAAAGAAGAATTAATACCAATACTTTTCAAGTTATTCAGGAAATAGAAAAACTGGGAGCTCTGCCAAATTCATTCTATGAGGCCAACATCACCCTGATTCTGAAACCAGACAAAGACACCTCAAAGAAAGAAAACTACAGAACAATATCTCTGATGAACCTAGATGCAAGAACATTCATTAAAATTCTGGTGAATTGGATAGAAAGGCACATCAATAAAATTGTGCACCATGATCAACTAGGATTCATCCCTGGGATGCAAGGCTGGTTCAATATACGGAAATCAATAAATGTTATTCACAACATCATTGGACTTAAAGATAAGAACCATATGATCATCTCGATAGACGCAGAAAAACCATTCAACAAAGTAGAGCATTCCTTTATGTTCAAAACATTTTAAAAACTAGGGATAACAGGAACTTACCTCGACATTGTAAAAGCTGTCTATGTTAAGCCTCAGGCTATCATCATTCTGAATGGAGAAAATTTGAAGGCATTCCCTTTAAAATCTGGAACAAGACAGGGATGTCCTCTATCACCACTTCTATTCAATATATTTCTCGAAAAAACTGGCCAGAGCAATTAGAGAGATGAAAGACATTAACGGCATAAAAATAGGAAAAGAAGAACTTAAATTATCACTATTTGCAGATGACATGATTCTATACATAGAAGACCCAAAAGGGTCTAAGAAAAAACTACTAGAACTAATAAATGAATGCAGCAATGTGGCAGGATACAAAATCAACATGCATAAATCAAAGGCATTTCTGTATATTAGCGACAAAACTTCTGAAACAAAAATGAGTCCAAACACTGCATTCCCAGTTTCCTCAAAATAATTAAATACTTGGGAATCAACCTAACAAAAGAGGTGAAAGATTTATATAATGCAGAAGATTTATATAATTATATAAAGAATTATATAATACAGAACCCTAAAAAGAGAAATAGAATAAGATCTTAGAAGATGGAAAAATATACCCCGTTCATGGATAGCCAGAACTAACATCATCAATATGGCGATATTACCAAAAGTTCTCTATAGGTTTAATGCAATGCCAATCAAAATCCCAAAGGAATTTTTTGTAGAAATAGATAAAGCAATCATAAAATTCAAATGGAAAAATAAAAGACCCCGAATAGCAAAAGCAATTCTAAGCAGGAAGTGTGAATCAGGCAGTATAGCGATACCAGATTTCAAACTATATTACAGAGCAATCATAATAAAAACAGCATGGTACTTGTACGAAAACAGGTGGGTGGACCAATGGTACAGAATGGAGGACACAGAGACTAATCCAAAAAGCTACAACTATCTTATATTTGATAAAGGAGCTAATGGCCTGCAATGGAGGAAGGATAGCATCTTCATCAAATGGTGTTTGGTAAACTGAAAATCCATATGCAACAAAATGAAACTGAATCCCCTCCTCTCGCCATGCACAAAAGTTAACTCAAAGTGGATCAAGGAGCTAGATTCAAATCAGAGTCTCTGCGTCTGATAGAAGAAAAAGTTGGCTCCGATCTACATATTGTGTGGTCAGGCTCCGAATTCCTTAATAGGACACCCATAAAACAAGAGTTAATAACAAGAATCAAGAAATGGGACTTACTTAAACCGAATTTTTTTTTTCTCAGAAAGAGAAACAATAAGAGAGGTAAATATGGAGCCTACATCATGGGAACAAATTTTTAGTCCTCACCCTTCACATGGAGCCCTAATATCTAGAGTATACAAAGTATACAAAATATGCCAAAATATGCCAAAATAATGGAATTTGCAGGGAAATACATGGCACTAGAGCAGATTATGCTTAGTGAATCTAGCCAATCCCTAAAAAACAAATACCAAATGTCTTCTTTGATATAATGAGAGCAACTAAGAACAGAGCAGGGAGGAAGAGCATGAAGAAAAGATTAACATTAAGCAGAAACATGAGGTGGGAGGGAAAGGGAGAGAAGAGGGAAATTGCATGGTAATGGAGAGAGACACTTATTGTTACACAAAATTACATATAAGAGGTTGTGGGAAAATAAACAAGGAGAGAAATGAATTACAGTAGGTATGGTAGAGAGAAAAGATGGGAAGAGAAGGGAGGGGGTATAGTAGAGTATAGGAAAGGTATCAGAATACAACAGTAACTAATAGGGCATTATGTAAAAATATGGATGTGTAACTGATGTGATTCTGCAATCTGTATTTGGAGTAAAAATGGGAGTTCATACCCCACTTGAATCTAATGTATGAAATATGATATGTCAAGAGCTTTGTAATGTTTTGAGCAACCAATAAAAAAAGTAGCGATATATATGCCAATAGAAATTCATCATGAAATATATATAATCCACAGATTGAAAAATATTAATTTTACTGAACATGAAATTATGTATAATGTTATTCAACTAGGATGCTCACCCATAGGTTGAATTTTCAGTTCCAACAGCGTTTAGGAGGAGTGATCTCTTCTCTCAATTTGCATCTGCCAATTCAGCCACCTCACAAGTGTATACGAGTGATATCAGGTAGGATTCTATATGTGCATATAAAAATACATCTGCTGAATAGGCTACAGAGAAAGGGAGACAGGGATTCATATATTTGTTAATTTTAAAAACACATGTAGAACTATTTCAACAAAAAATTGACTAGATTTATAACTCCTACAAAATATTATGCAAAATGCAATTCCAACTATACACCATGCCTCCTCTGAACTGCTTGTGTTTCTTTTCTTTTTGGGTAATTTTTCACCATCATATTAGGATCATTAGTCAGAGTTTAGTAGGGTATGGGTTAGTGTCAGGGATTCAGTATTTCAAATGGAAAATTGAAAAATGAATCCAATGTGTATGTAAATATGTGCTACACAAAAATCTTCTCACTCATATCCAGAACAATGCCTTGACATTACCTTCACCCAAGTAAGACACAATTATAGTAGAAAACTGTGAAAATCTATGAATACATATATGGAATGGAATATCCTCGGGAGTTTACAACCTTGGAGGTGGTAGAGGCGTTTCCAAAAGTAAGGGACAGGGTAAACACTCCACAAACAAAGAGCTCTGCTGGCCTAAGACTTCTTGGAATACTGCCTCTGAGGTTGGGCACTTGAAATATATGTTGTTGTCATGAGCTTTGGCTTCCTTTGTAGTGAGACCATAAAAGCTGGGTCTGCTTCTATGTTACCTGGAAGACATGATTTCTTATTTTCCAATGAACATGAGGCAGCAGTGCTCAATTTTCTCTTTGTAGGTAAACTATGTCCACACTGGAGGCTAAGTGTCTCCCGGTGGGGACTGTGAAGACATTTGATCATCCTCCACTTTTCGTGGTGTGTCTTGCTGCTACACTGGGAATTTGGTACTTGCTTCACACAATATAAGAAGTTCATCTGGGATACAGTGCTGGAGCGTGTTCTGTCACGTGGGGTGGGTTAGCGTCTGCAGGAGAATGTACCAACCAGTCTTCTATCCCACATAGCTTGTCCCAATAACCATAGCAACCTGATTATGAACATTGCCCTGAAACCTCTCCACATAACAAGATGCCTTTACCTACAAGGGAATGGGGGCTGCGCCATATCAGTCACAAGCCATTTGTAAGCCGATAGCCGATCCACATGGCCCCACCTTGATGTTTCATCACATACCTGCCCACCACTACTCTAGGCCCACTACTCACAAGGCTCCAAATTCCTGGCATCTCGTATTCTACACCATTTTCATGAAACCCAGTCAAACAAGGCACTGTCTGGTATACACATGATCAGCAACAGGACATCCAAAGTTTCTGTAGTGCCACCTGGTCATGGGAATTTCAAAACTTTTATGGTATTTATCTAGCAATTTTTCAAGGATGAAGTTACAGGCACTGTGGGTTTCAATTCATTCAGGAACCGTTAAGTGTTGAGAAAGCTCATTTCAATGAATGCTCTGGAGAACTTTAAAGTCAAGGCTTCTCAAAGAGTTGCCAACAGGTCACATGAAGCCAGGCCAATTGACGTCTACAATGTGAGGTCCATGTGTGTTTTGAATCTCAACTATGGCTACCAAGTCTTTCAGAATAAAATCATGTGATATCCTGGCTGAGATTCCCAGGCCTCTGTGGAAAGCCACCCTGGGCCAAGATCTCAGTTTCCAAGAGTGAGTCTCATGCGTGGCCTCCTAAAATCCCAACACAATTCATGGCAATACTTCTCTGAGGTCAGTTCCAGAACTCAGTCTCTAAGGGTAAATCATACCAGATTTCAAGCCCAGGTGGACCCAGTCATCCCTTCCAACTGCCACAAAAATGACCAAAATTAAAATGAAATCACTCCCACAGGGCCATAATCTTTTTCCTTGTAGACACTCATCATAACCTCTAGCTGGAGGTTTCAATGAGCACAAGGTAGTGTCCAAAATAAGCTCACTTGCCCCTCATTTGCCTAAAAACATGGTGGCCTGAACACTATTCCTGTGAACCAGGAGTGATCAAATATTCCTGCTGTTAAAGTGTTCCGCTTCTCAATTTGAGGCCTACTGGCTGAAGCCTATAAATTCTTGATGTGATTTGGAGTCATGAGAAAACCCAAGCACATGTGGGCTAGCCTCTGCAGGGATTTCAAAGACTCATTTGACCCTAAGGATCCCTATTCTCACTTGATGGAGGTCAGGAACCTAAAACAAGAAGGCAAAAATATTCATCCACAATGACTTCTCTTTTGGTCATTTTGGTTTTGGAACCACATGGGATCTTTCTGTAGATCCATCAGGTGCTGAGAATCTAAGCCACAACCTCATTCAAGGACAAGAGGCTGATTCAGACACATTCCATTCCAAAGCAATTAAGCAAAGAGCCACAGGTTATGTCCATTCATTTCCATAAGAAAACAGTCTTCTTAATGCTACACAACTGGGTGGCCTAAGGCAAAAACTTTCCTGATATTCAGGATAATAGAAACAGAAGTAAGCAAATGGCCCAAAGAAGGGTTTCTCCACTGAGACATTACTGGTCACACTGATATCTGAGTTTTCTGAGATGCTCCCATTCCCTTAAGCTATCCAGTACATGGCCATGTCACAGAGCCCTGTGGTGTTACATATCTGGGACTCAAAACCATGAGCCTATTCTGGAGAGTGGCTGGATAACACGAAGAAAACAGGAACTTAAGAAGATAGTAGATGTTGCCCATCCATAAGGCAAGCTGCAGTCCATTCATCAATTGGCAGTAAGAATGTGGGGAAGCTTTCAACTAGAGACAACGCTTCCATTGATGCATTATCTTTTCTAATGTCTACAACAACGGATACACTGGGATACACAGACATAGAAACACTCACCATGTCAAAGGACTTACTAGAAACAGTCCACTCCAAACCAAATAAACCACCTTTCCTAGCTATTCTCAGAACATCAGAAAAAACCACAAACTCACACCTACAACAGCAAAGGCGATTCTTTCACCCAAGTAGGTCTGTGATTATCCGAAGTGTCTTCTGACTGGTGGGCCATATTATGTTCCCCCAAAAATGGCCTGTCCTGTTTCAGATCTGGTCTCCTTGGCCAATTCTGTGAAGTTGTCAGGAGCCAGTGGTTCGCCACTACCTACTTTCTCAGGAAAGGCCCCTCTTCCGAGCTCTGCTGGAATTTGGCCATCCTCACATCAGTAGGTACCAAGAAAGACTGACTATGTCTTTGGGAAAAACAAATAAGTTAGCCCACTGGGACTCAGAGTGAGACTGACTCTGGGTGCCTGGCTTCCGGGATCCCAAGTTCAGAGAATTCCATCACCAAGGAAGTGAAGTGAGGTCACTTCTTTCAGGAACTGAATATGGTCACTGCCTTGGTAACCACTTTGACCTAACAGTTGCTTCCAAGGTTCCTATGAGATGGAGGCTGCCCCAACATCCTGTGACACATTCAGAAGTTAGAATGGTATATCAACCATAGGCACCCAGGAACAGCTCTCCACACAGGCCTGCATAGGTCCATCTTCTCTACTTTAAGAAGGCAGAGGCTGATTCAGACACATCAATTCTTCCTGACCAGGTTGTTTGCCATGGAAGATGACTATTGCTCTCTCAGGTCCTACATAGCTGCCTACATATTCTCCAAGGATCATTTCTCCATGGATCTTTTAGGTTCTCAGCAGGTGGAAGATAATCTACATTCCTATATTGTAAGACCCACTCTGTCCCTGCTCTTCTGTAAGTTGTATTGAAGGAAGAGTGTATGGTTAGGGTTAATAATAGGTTCGATTTGGGTTATGAATCATTCTGCAGGATGAATAATGGCATTGGCAACCTGTGGTATTTACAAGAGTATATATGTGAAATATAACTATGAAAGCAGAAATCTAGATAAGATTTGAAGCCCAGAAGGGCATTGGGGACTTGAGTGGGATACTTAGCTTTGAGTTATGTGCTGCACAGATGTCTCAAATAAATCAATATACACTGGCATCGGACCTTGTACTTTGGATGATTGAATGTTGAAGAGAACATCCAGTCAAAAAGTGATAATCTGTAGGATTAGGAAGGTAGTCGGTAGGTTTAGAAAGAAGAGTGAGTATAGGATTTGGACCAAAAGTTCTTTAGCAATAGGGTTTCGGGTAGAGAGTGTATGTAAATGTCAGTACATGTGAAGAGTCAGTCACAATGATGAACTGGGAAAAACATGTAGGAAAGCAGATATCAATAGAGACATTAGGAAATCAAGCAAAGTATAAAGTGTGTGATAGGGTTAGACATTTTCAACAGGTTTGAGGTTGAATATATAATATTAGGAAGAAACAAATATGTAGTCATCAATAGGATTGATATTTGAGAGCATTAGGCAACCTGGACATGGATGTTTTTAGTAATCCATGCTCACTTTCTATTTAGGCTTTGGTACAATTGTAAGTGTGACCTTTGCTTTTGGTGTCCAGAATATTTCTGTGATAAAATGTGTATGTAGATCAGGTGACATGAGTATTTCTTCCACCATTTCTTGGAGCAATATTTTGAAGACTTATAAATTAGTATGGTCGTACAAAGAGGTGTACCCTATTTCTATGAATATACAGATAATGCATGAATAGACCATACTGTGAATAAATAATACAACTGGATCCACTTTAAATAATGGATTGAATAGATATCTGAAAATATAAAAGAAATGTTATATTGATATACAATCATTCATTCCAACCAGTTATATATATAATGATCATCTTAGGGTTATGGTTTATCATGAAGGATTTGTGAGTTTTGTTTCAAAATTGATTATGGAAATCAAAAATAATATATTTGGAAAAAAGTCTCATGAATAGACCAGTAAAGAAACATAGAGGAATACATGTGTTCTGGAGCAGGAAGTGATTGAAAGTGAAACAAATGCCTATAAATTTGCCAACTAGTGAATCAAATATATATTCTATGATGTACATAAACTGAAGAAATAGTAATTTACCAGTGTGGAATAAAAATTAACGTCAAAATACACATCATGTTCCATAGTAACCTACATGCATTGATGTTAAACTGGGTTAGTTAATGTAGACATATTAGGATTTGTATGCACCTTTCACTGAAGTTAGTTTTCAGTACTAGGAAACAAATATGTATTTCGGGTGGATGAATATTTCTAAGAATAATCTTGTGAAAAGTTGATTATTAATCCACATACATGAACATGAATGAATTTAGGGATTGTATATAAGACACATATATTTCATATTTTTAAAAATCTGGAGAGTATAAATATATATATATATATATATATATATATATATACACACACACACACACACACACACACACACACACACAAACATAGACATCAATAAGTAGCAATATATATGCCAATCGAAATTCATCATGAAATATATATCATAAAGATGCAAAAACATTCATTTTACTGAACATGGGTTTATGTATTATGTTGTTCTACTGGGAAGCTCACCCATAGGTTGAATTTTCAGTTCCAACAGGGTTTAGGAGGAGTGATCACTTCTCACACTTTGTATCTGCTATGTCATGTAATTCACAAGAATGTACGTGTGATACCATGCAGGATTCTATTTGTGCATATAAAAATACAAGTGCTGAATAGGCTCCAGAGAATGGGAGACAGTAGTTCACATATTTGTTACCTTTGAAAACACATCGAGAACTATTTCAATTAAAAATTGACTAGATTTATAACACCTACCCTTTATCATGCAAAAGGGAAGTCGAACTCTGAACTGCATGTACTTATATACTGTTTGGGTTATTTTTCTCCATCATATTAGAATTAGTAGTCAGAGTCTAGTAGAATATGTGTTAGTGTCAGGGATTCAGAATTTCGAATGGAAAATAGGAAAATTAATCCAATGTGTATGCAAATATGTGCTACAACAAATCTTCCCACTCTCATCCAGAACCATGCCTTGACATTACCTTCGCCCCAAGTAAGACGCAATTACAGAAGAAGAGTTACAAAATCTGTGATTACATTTCTGGAATGGAAAATGCTCAAGAGTGCACAAACTTGGAGGTGGTATAGGAGTTTCCAAAAATAAGGACAAAGTACACACTCCACAAACATGGAGCTCTGCTTGCCTAAAACTTTTTGAGAAACTGCCACTGAGGTTGGGCACTGAAATATAGGTTGTTGTCACGAGTTAAGCTTCCTTTGTAGTGAGAACCTCAAAGCTGGGTCTGCATCTATGTGACCAGGAGGACAAAGTTTCTTATTTTAAAATGAACACGAGGCAGCAGTGCTGAATTCTCTCTTTGTAGGTAAACTGTGGCCACTGGGCGCTTAGTGTCTCCCCGTGTGGACTGTGAAGCCATATGGTCATCCTCCATTTCGTGGTGTTTCTTCCTGCTGCACTTTGAGTTTGGTATTTGCTTCACGAAATACAAGGAGTTCAACTGGGACAAAGTGCAAGAGGGAGTTCTGTCACGTGTGGTGGGTCAGGGTCTGCAGGATGATACAAGAACCAGGCTTCTATCCCACATAGCTTGACCCCTTGACCATTGCAACCTGATTCTGAACAATGTCCTGACATCTCTCCATATAATAAGTTGCCTTTACACAGAAGGTTCTGCTGGCTGCGCCATATCAGTCACAAGCCATTTGGAAACCAATGGCAGATCCAAATGGCCCCACACAGATGTTTTATCACATACCTGGGCAACACTGCTCTAGGCCCACTACTCAACAGAGTCCAACTTACTGACATCTCTGTTCTACACTATTTACATGAAACCCAGTAAAACAAGACACTGTCTGGAACATTCATGATCAGCAACATGTCATCCAAAGGTTCTCCAGTGCCACCTGGTGATGGGAATTTCAAAAATTTCATGGTATTTATCTAGCCATTTTTCAAGGATGAAGTTGGAGGCACTGTGAGTTTCAATTCATTCAGGAACCATTAGATGGTTAGGAAGCTCATTTCAATGAAAGCTCTGGAGAACACTCACAGGTAAGGCTTCCCAAAGAGTGGTGAAAAGATCACATGATGTTTAGCTCATTTAACTCTACAATGTGAGGTCCATATGAGTTTTGACTCTCAATGATGGGTGCCAAGTCTTTCAGAATAAAATCATGTGGTATCCTGGCTGAGAGGCCCAGTGCTCTGTGGAAAGCCACCCTGGGCCTAGAACTCAGTTTCCAAGGGCGACACTCATGCCTGGCTTTCTGAAACCTCAACACTATTCATGGCAATACTTCTCTGAGTTCAGTTGCAGAACTCAGTCTCTAAGGGAATCACACCAGAGTTCAAGCACATGTGGACCAAGTCATCTCTTCTAACCGCCACCCAAATGACCACAATTTAAATTAAAAGACTCCAACACACATAATAACCTCTGGCTAGAGTTTTCCATGAGGGGGACAGCTCAAGTCCGTGTCCCAAATAAGCTCTCTTGCACCTAAATTGCCTAATTCAGGGTGGCATGGACACCCTTCTTGTGAACCAGGAGAGATCAAATAGGCCTCCCATTAATACTGCTCCACTTCTTCAATTTGAGGTCAACTGACTGTGGGGTTTGGATTCTTTATGTGAATTGGAGTCTTGAGAAAACCCAAGCAACCATGGGCTAGCCTCTGCAGAGCTCTGAAGGTCTCATTTTACCCAAAGGATCCCTATTCTGACTTGATGAAGTTCAGGAAAGTTACAGAGGAAGGCGAGAGACTTCATCCACAAGGACTGCTCTTTGGCCATTTTGGTTTTGGATGTACACATGGGATCTTTCTTTATATCCATCAGAAGGTGAGAAACTAAGCCACAGCCTCACAAAGGGCAAATAGGCTGATTCAGACACATCCTCTCCAAAACAATTAAGCAAGGAACCACAGATAATACCCATTCATTTCCATTTGAAAACTGTTTTCTTCAGGCTTCACAAAGTGGTGGCCTGCGGAAAAGACCTTCCTGACATTCAGGGCAACAGAAGAAAAGGTAAGCAAAAGGCCCCAAGCATGGTTTCTCCACTGAGACTTTACTGATCACACTGATATCTGAGTTTTCTGAGATGCTCGCCATTCCCTTTAGCTATCTAGTACATGGTCATTTCACAGAGCTTCGTGGTTGTACATATCTTAAACACAAAACCATGAGCCTATTCTGGAGAGTGGCCAGAATTCAGGAAGAAAACAGGATCTTAGGAAGATAGTAGGTGTTGCCCATCAATAAGGCAAGCTGCAGTCCATTAATTAATTGGGAAGGATGAATGCTGGGAAGCTTTCTACCTGACAGGACATATTCATTGATGCATTCTCTCTTCTAATGTCTACAACCACGGGCGCAGTGGGATACACTGACATAGAAACACTCGCGTTGTCAAACGACTTACTGGAAACCGTTCACTCCAAACAAAACAAACCTTCTTTCATACCTATTCTCAGAACATGAGACAAAAACCACAAACTCACACCCACATCACAAAGGCACCTCCTTCCCCCATGAAGGTCTGTGACTATCCGGAGAGTCCTCTGACTGGTGGGCCATACTATGTTCCCAGAAATGGCCTGTTCTGTCTCAAATCTGGTCTTCTTGGCCAACTCTGTGAAGTTTTCAGGATCAAGTGGTGAGTCAATGCCTGCTTTCTCAGGAAAGCCCCCTCTCCATAGCTTTTCTTGCATTTTCCCATCCTCACATCAGTAGGTCCCAAGAAAGACTGAGTCTGTCCTTGGTAAATCAAAATAAGTTTGACAACTGGGACTGGGACCGGGACTGGCTCTGGGTGCCAGGCTTCCTGGATTCCAAGTTCAGAGAGTTCTATCACCATAGAAGTTAGGTGAGGTCACTTCCTTTAGGAACTGAATTTGGTCACTGCCTTGGCAACAACTTTGTCCTAACAGTTGCTTCTAAGGTTCCCATGAGAAGGAGGCTGCCCCTACTTTCTGTGACACTTTCACAAGTTAGAATGGTATGTCAACCATTGGCACGCAGGAGAAGCTCTCAACACATCCCTGCTTTGGTCCATCTTCTCTACATTAAGAAGAGAGTGGCTGATTCAGACACATCCCTTCATCATGAGCAGGTTGTTTGCCATGGAAGACTTTTGCTCTCTCAGGTCCTTCATAGTTGACTACATCTTCTCCAGGGATCATTTCTTCATGGACCTTTGAGGTTCTCAGCAGGTGGAAGATCCTCTATATTGCTGTATTTTAAGACCAACTCTGTCCCCGCTCTTCTGTAAAATTAGATTGAGAGAACAGTGTATGGTTAGGGTTAATAACAGGTTCAATTTGGGTGAGAAAAGAAACTACATGGTTGAGCAAACAGGGTCCTACAGTTAACAATAATATGAGAATTATTAATGGACCAGCCTGGGTGGATAAAAGCGTAGTTAACCAGGTGGACTATGTGAACCAAGACTCAAACCTCCCTTTGGGGGCCTCTGTCTTTCTTTGACCCTCTTCAAGTCGTTTTCTTAATTTACTCATAGATTCTTTTACAACTCCAGTATTGTCAGCATAAAAACATCATTAGTTCCTCAATGCAAGCAAAAAGGCACCCTTCTCTCATGAAGAGGAGGGCCAACACTCGCCTGCTCTGTAAACAACTTCAGAGAGAGAGAGGTTAAAATTCCTGTAAAGCTGTGATGCGGTTTTTAATGTCTTTAAGCTTTGGTCTATTTCTGCTTCTAATTGTGTCTTTGGAGTGTCTCATGGACTAGGGCATTTGTTCCTGTGCCCACCCCTTTAGCAACTATTATTCCTAATAGGATGGCTAAAGTGAGGGATACAGGTTCCTGGTGGAACCGGGTTGTATGCCCCCCTATTTGATCTTTAAATGAACCTGCATCCTGATAGAGCACTCTCGAAAACATCTGCATCATTACATAATTAATCGCATCTATTGACCATTTTATGAAAACATAAATAATGTTAAAGTGTATAGAATTATACTGTTGTAGGGATGGACAAGGAAAGGCACCTAAGATAGCACCAAAGACAGGAAAGCAGTTTTATTTGGTCGCATCCATATTTAGAGGGCATTGCTTCTGTTGTAATCAATTAATCCACTGAACCCCAAGTTTTGGTAGTTTTAGTATTTGTACCCAACATGTAAGGGAAGGGGCTCAGAAGTTCACAGTCTGCAGAAATTTACACAAATCAGTATTTGTTTCTGTTTTTTTCCTCTGTTCTGTGCACGTTAACTTTTCAAGGACACCTTGGAACGGGAGAGCATTTTTGTCTCTTTTTTTTCCTCCTTGCCAGCTGTCACCATGGAGCCCAGTTGGTAACTTTTTTATCTTAGAAATGTAGCCATCTCTGTGAAGCCCCAGCTCAAGGCCAGAGTCCTTGTTCACATATTTTGTGAAAAACTGGTAAGGCGATGTCTAGCTTAAGGGTGGTGATTTTTCCAGCCAGTGGCCAAGTAGAACAGGGCAACACGAAGAGTGGAAGTTTATCTCCATTGAACTTTTTCAGAGGGACTCTTTTGCTGAAAGACCTAAAGTAAGCCTTGGTGAAGACTTCTGGAGAAGGTCATTTAAGACATTTCTGTGGACCTGGTACAGAGGGGGATGACAGGGAAGGCGATGCTGAGAGCAGCTCTGTGGATCTGAGAATGAGGAAGGAGAGATGCCAAAGAATAATGGGAAAGGGGTTTGGGATTTTCATAGAACAAAAACTTGAGCAGTAGACCAGGTAGAGCAGAGGGGAAGACGGGAGTGAGTATTCCAAAAAGCCTGTGAGGGACTTTAAATTCTTAGAACCTGTTTCCAGTGATGACAAATCAACTTTAAAGGTCATTTTCATTATATCTTGGATAGGGGTCTGAGGGCTCTTCTCAGCTGGTTTGAGCTTTGGCTAAGCTTGCTAGAGGACTTGGTGGGACCTAGTGCAGACACTGACAGGAAAAGAGAGGAGTGAGTGGGTGGAGGGGTACCTCGGTACCTGCTTCCTCAGCAAGGGGGCAATGTTCTGAGATCCAGCGGAGGTTTGGGTTTTTGATCTAGTAATTGGAGAGGAGAAATCAGGTTGCTGAGGTGGGAGTGAAAGCAGAGAGTCTAGAGCAGAAGGCTGAGTGTGAGGAACTATTGGGGAAGCATAGTACAGGATGTGAGCACAGGAGGAAAAAGGATTCCACATAGGGGAATTTCCCCCTTTTGAGCACTTGCCAAAGTTAAAAATGTCATGCAGAATTTGAAGATCTAGAGAACCCTCTGGGGGCCATAGTTTTTGGTTGTCTAATTGGTAATATGGCCAATGCTGTGTACTGAATTTGATGAGGAGTTTGGGTTCCACCAGGCAGCCCCTGTATGCTCACATCCCCATGACTTACACAAGAAGTCGGCTTTTCCCCCACACAGCCATGGCTGTTTGTCGCTTTGATAGTCTGCCGGGCATACATAGTAATATAGGCTAGCCAACCTGCATCTGGCTCGCGTGTCCCTGCATCCATAATGTTTGTTTCAATTATCTATGGTATGGAAGGGATTTAATGAAATTTTAGTGAGATCCTCTTCATCAGGTATATCTCAAAAGGAAAGACCTCTACCGAGCTGAAAAATGTCTGGGTGGAGAGATAGCCACCAGATCCCTAAAGGGGTCGTTAAGGTCTCTTTAATGGTTCTATTTATTTTTTCTACCTGTCCTGAGTTCTGGGATATATAAGCATAATGTAACTTCCAATTAATCCACAGGGTCCTGGTTAACACCTGACTTACCTGGGCCATGAACACCAGTCCATTATCAGTCCATTAGGCAGATCGTATCTTGGAAAAATATCTTTCAGGATCTTCTTGAAAACCATTTGCGCCGTTTTTTTTTTTTTTTTTTTTTTTTTTTGTGTGTGTGTGTAAGGCTTCAATCCATCCTGAAAATGTATCTACAAAGACTAGGAGATATTTAAGTCCATACCTTGCTGGCTTAATTTCATTAATGTCCACTTCCCAGAATTGTCCTGGTCTGGTTCCTCGTAGGTGCTTTCCTCTAGGAAACTTGGAAGGGTAAGCATTACCCAATTGACGGATCCGACAGGCTTTTGTTACCCGTTCAGTTATTTCCTTTCGCTGTGAGTTGGTTAGTGGAGAACTCTGTTCTTAATCCTACAGTAATGCCTGCAGTTTCTTTGAACCAAGGTGAGTGAGTTGATGTGCATTTTTAACGTAGTGTAGGGCTTGCTGTAATTGCAGGCTGAGCTCAGTGAAGTTGAGGTGTTCAGTGTCAGTGTCCTTAGATGTTATCAAAAACTTCCTGGTACTCAGGGTTCCATTGGAATTGGGCATCTTCCTTTAACAGCGGTATAAAGGAGCAGCTAAGGACGCAAACCCAGGTATCCATAACCTGCAAAAGCCAGCAGTCCCCAGAAATTCTCTGAGTTGTCTGCTGTAAGATGGGGGTGGTATCTACACAATGGTTTGTTTTCTGGGCTCAGTGAGCCATCGTTTACTGCCCCTAAGGGAATAGCCCAGGAAGATTACTTCATGCTAGCAAATTTGGGCCTTTTTGGCCGAAACTCTATACCAGAGTTGAGCAAGCTCATATAATAGTGCTTGGGTCCCAGACTCACAGTTTTCCTTGGTGTTGGCTGCCAGTAGCAGGTCATCCACGTATTGAAGCTGGGTAACTTCAGGGTGCGTAGTTCTGAAGTTGTTGAGATCTCTGTGGAGGGCTTCATCAAAGAGAGTGGGGGAGGTTTTGAACCCCTGTGGGAGTCTAGTCCAAGTTAGTTGACCAGACGTTTTGGTTTCTGGGTCTACCCACCCGAAAGCAAACAGCAACTTACTATCTTTATGCAGAGGCAAGCAAAAGAAAGCATCTTTTAAGTTCAGAACAGTATATAATTTCCGCTCAGGGTTCAGAGTGCTAAGCAGATTGTACGGATTAGGTACCGTGGGGTGAATGTCCTGCACTCTTTTGTTGATCTCTCTTAGCTCTTTAATGGGGCGATAGTCCCCGGTTCCTGGCTTTTTTTTTTTTCTAGTAGCAGGAGAGTGTTCCAGGTCGATTGACAGGGCCTTAGGACTCCTAAGGCCAGATATTTCTGAATATGGGGCCTTATCCCACCTTTAGTTTTTTTGCTTAGAGGATATTATTTGACATTGATTGGGGAGACTGAGGTTTTTAACTCCACTGTTATTGGAGGTTGTTTCACGGCCAGACCTAACACCGCAGTTTTTGCCCAGGCATCTGGGTAATCTGTTATCCATTTTTGGGGTAGCTTGCCTGTTTGATCAGTCTTGGGGGGTGTGAAGAGTGGACGTTCATCTTCTACTAATATAGTTAAAGCGGTGACTATAGGAGTTTTACTGAAGGATTTACAAATTTCATTTGGGGGCTTTCAGGGTTAAAAGTTATTTTAGCCCAGAGCTTGGTGAGCAGATCTCTGCCCATCAATGGGTGCGGGCATTCTGGTCTTACTAGGAAGGAGTGATGGATTTTTTCTTTCCCCAGGTCCATGGTCCTCTTAGTTGTCTAAGCCCGATATTTACTGTCATCAGCCCTTTGAACTAGAGACCTTTTATTTGATAGAGGGCCCAATGGGGCCTTAAGGGCTGAGTATACTGCTCCTGTATTCACTTCAAAGTTTACTGGAGTCCCCTCCACTTCAAAAGTTACCCTGAGCTAGGGGAAGGGATCTGAGCCCCGACTTTCTTAGTCATCCTCCAGAGTCAGAATGGCCAGCTGGCGTGGCTGTCTCTTTATAGGGAACTCTATGGCCCAGTATCCTTTTTCTTTAGAGTAGGCACACTGATCTGAGGCCAGGGGTGGCCTCTGGCATGGGCCCTTCCTGTCACCCTGTGTCTAAATTTCTGGCCTCTTTCTTGTTGTGATCAGGACCTTAGTCAATGCCTTAGTCTGTCTTTTGCTTCTCTCATCCTCCGTTTGCTCCCTTTCTTTCTCCCTGTTTCTCTCTTATAGTATACTTTCTTGGCTTCTTTGACTAAATCTCTCTTTTAAATTTTTTTTTAATATCCATGGCAGCTTGCTCAATTAAGGCCATCATGACAGATGCCTTTTAATCCGCTGCCTGAGGATCGAAAGAAGTATATCTCTTATATGCCTCCATGATTCTCTCTAGAAACATAAAGGGAGATTCACCAGGCCTTTGAATAATTTCTCTTACCATGGCCAAATTAGTTGGTCACCCAGCGGTCCCTTGGAGACCCGCTGTTAGAGCCTGGCAATAATTGAACAGATGCTCCCTATCTTCCAACGTGTTGGGGTCCCTGTTGAATAGGTTTAAGGAGAAGCCAGCTTTCATTGTGTTGGGAAGTTGTGTTGGTCGCCCATCAGGTCTGAGGATATTTTTTCTACATTCCAGGATATTTTTCTCTCATTGCTCTGTCATGAAGAGAGTCGCTAGGTGGTGTTTGCAGTCACCCCAAGTAGGCAGGTGTGAAAACGTCGGTGAGTTCTCTGAGTTCTTTTAGCCGGGCCAGCTTCCTCCAGGGAAGGAGGGTCTGTCTGTGCTGCGGGACAGTCATCTTGTTGGCACTGGGCCAGCCTAGCTTCCTCGAATGGTGGAGAGGCTGAGTCAGCAGAAGGGGAATCACTTAGAGGGTGTTGGGGGTTGGGAGACGAGGGCAGATGATAAGGAGGGGGAGGAGAGTCCAGTAGAGTCTTGAGACTCAAGGAGAACAGAGGGTGGAGGAGGAGGAGCAGAGAGTTTGAGAGATAGAATTGTGGGGGAAGGAGTAGGAGCAGGTGCAGGGACAAGGAAAGGCTTGACCCATGGAGGAGGAGATTTGTAGAGGTACTGACAAGTTAAGATATATGGCTGTTGATCTGGATGTCTATGTGGCCCCTGCTGAAAGACAATATCTCGGACTTTTCAAATAAGTGCGAAGTACAAAGATCCTTCTAGGAGCCATCCGACTGCAATGGTGGGTCATTCTGTGACACAGAATCTGCCAGGTCTGGCGTTTTACTGAAAAAAAAAGATTCTGAGCCCTTAAGCAGAATTTGGTCCAGTGATCAAGGGTCAGGGACAGAGGCATTGAAATGATCTGTCCCATAATAAAATATACACAGACAGTGAAAGCAACGACACACAACACAGACAAGACAATACAATAAAGACAGGCAATGGACGTCCAATACTGAGACCAGGACTGACTAGTCGGCAAAACCTGAAGGGCTGGCAATACCAAATCAGAAACAAAATATCACTGAGTCGAGGAGACTATTGTTCCTCGATTTCCCGAGTCTATCTCCCAGGGACATGGTCTGTGGCTCTGTGGCATGTGTGTCAGCCACCATGGGAGAGAGCTCACGCTCTTTACCAATAGCCATTTTGCCATACCCTAACCTGAAGCCTGAAACCAGAAAGATGGGTCTTATTTACCCCCAGAGGAGCCCGTTGGGGGTATTTTGTCTGCAGCTGCCGGATCTCGCTAGGGCCACCAGATGTAAAGTTTGGGAGAGCATCTGTGGCAGAGACCACCAAGAGACTGTCTCATGCAACAGCAAAGGGTTTATTGGGAGTCCGGCATGAAGGGCTCAGAGATCACTTGAACAGAGCAGAGAGCCCTGAGAACAGCTTAAGAAATGCTTATATATTTTCCTTGGAGAGGGCAGGGAGAGAAATTTATTGATGGGTAATGGCAAGTGGGCAGTTTGCGTGCAACTGGTTGACGGAGTACATTCTGCAGTTTGGCAGTTGGGGACAGCACATTCTGGGAACAAGAATAGTAAACAGTTCTCAAGATTACAACAGTGTTTTGTTAAGCATACAGAAAAACAGGAAGTGACAAGTATCTATTTTATTAACCTTTCAATATAACTATGAAAACAGAAATCTAGGTAAGATTTGAAGTCCAGAAGTTCATTTGGCCCTTGATTGGTATACTTAGCATTGAATTACGTTCTGTAGAGATGTCGCAGAAATATGGATATACAATGTCATAGGACCTTATACCTTCTCGGAGGTCAGTTCCAAAACACAGTCTCTAAGCAGAATCACACCAAAGTGCAAGCCAAGTTGGACCCAGTTATCTCTTCCAACTTCCACACAAATGACCGCAGTTAAAACCAAAACACTCTCACATGACACTCATCTTCTTCCATATAGACACTCATCATAACTTCTGGCAGGAGGATTCCATGAGAGGCGCAGCACAAGACAGTGTCCCAAATAAGCTCCCTTTCCCCTCATTTACCAAAAGTCAGGGTGGCATGGACACCCTTCCTGTGATCCAGGAGTGATCAAATATGCCTGCCGTTAACATAGCTCTGTTCTCCAATTTGAGGCCTACTGACTGTCGGTTTAGATTCTTTATTTGAATTGGATTCATAAGAAAACCCAAGAACCTATGGGCTAGCATCTGCAGGGCTTTGAATAACTCATTTGACCCATTGGATCCCTATTCTCACTTGAGGGAGGTAAAGAACCTTACGGAGGAATGCGAGAGACTTCATCCACAATGACTGATTTTTGGTCATTTTGACTTGGATCCACACATGGGATCTTTCTTATGATCCATCAGGTGCTAAGAATCTAAGCTCTAGGCTCAAACAGGGCCAAGGGGCTGATTCAGACACATCCCTTTCCAAAGCAATTAAGCAAACAGCCACAGGTGATGCCCACTCATTTCCGTTTGAAAACTGTTTTCTTCTGGAATCTCGAAGGCGTGGCCTGAGGCAAAGACCTTCCTGACATTCAGGGCAACAGAACAATAGGTAATCAAAAGGCCAATTGCAGGGTTTCTCCACTGAGACTATCCTGGTCATACTGGTATCTGAGTTTTCTGAGATTCTTGCCAATTCCTTCAGCTATCCAGTACATGTCCATGTCACAGTGCTTGGAGGTGCTACATATCGTGGACACAAAAGCATGAGTCTATTCTGGAGAGTGGCCAGAATTCAGGAAGAAAACAGGAACTTAGGAAGATAGCCGGTGTTGCCCATTGATAAGGCAAGCCCTAGAGCATTCATTAGTTGGACAGGATGAATGCTGGCAAGCTTTCTCATAGACAGGAAACATCCATTGATGCATTCTCTTTTCTAACGTCTACAACCACGGACACAGTGGGTTACACAGACATAGAAACACTCGCCTTGTCCAACAACTTACTAGAAACAGTTCACTCCAAACCAAACAAACCGAGTTTCCTACCTATTCTCTGAACATGAGACAAAACCACAAGCACACATCCACATCCACAAAGGCACCTCCTTCCCCCAAGTAGGTCTCTCACTCTCCGGAGTGTCCTCTGACTGCTGGGCCATACTGTGTTCCCCTGATATGGCCTGTCCTGTCTCAGATCTGGTCTCCTTGTCCAACTCTGTGAAGTGGTCAGGAGCCAGCTGTGAGCCACTACCTGCTTTTTCAAAAAAGGCCCCTCTTCAGAGTTTTCCTGGCATTTGGCCATCCTCACATCAGTAGGTACCAAGAAAGACTGACTCTGTCCTTGCTAAATCGAAGCAAGTGAGACCACTGGGACTGGGACGGGGATTGGCTCTCTGTGCCTGGCTTCCTGGATCCCAAGTTCAGAGAGTTCCATTACCAAGGAAGTGAGGTGAGGTCGCATCCTTCAGGAACTGAATGAGGTCACTGCCTTGGCAACCACTTTGTCCAAACAGTTGCTTGCAAGCGTACCATGAGAAGGAGGCTGACCCTACTTTCTGTGGCACTTTCACAAATTAGAATGGTATATAAACCATAGGCACCAAGGAACAGCTCTCCACTCAGGCCTGGTTTGGTCCATCTTCTCTATATTAGGAAGAGAGCCTTTAGTCCCGGGAGCATTGCAGTGAACCTCCGCACTAAAACTATTAGCAAGCACCTGATGGAGGAGGCCTCCATAGGTAAGTGGCGCCTTTATAACATCTGATATCCGGTTAAGGGAGATCTCTTCTGATGACAGAGATGTGGCCTGGGGAGACTCACATATACTCCTGTCCAGGACAGTAACAAGAATCATTCTGTCATCTGTTCTGTTCTGTAGGAAATTCCTCTGGAAGTGTAGAGAGGTGCCCACGGGCACGCACGCGCTCGTACCCTGGAGCTTTAGCAAGATCTTGCACTGTACCACTGTTTTTCTGTTTAGGCGCTGGGTTTC
Source organism: Callospermophilus lateralis (assembly GCF_048772815.1). Taxonomy (NCBI): domain Eukaryota; kingdom Metazoa; phylum Chordata; class Mammalia; order Rodentia; family Sciuridae; genus Callospermophilus; species Callospermophilus lateralis. The sequence continues at coordinate 1,720,094 of NW_027513165.1, forward strand.
TGTTTTTCTTTGTGTGTGTGTGTGTGTGTGTGTGTGTGTGTGTGTTTTGTTCTGCGTTCTATTTTTTTTTGTTTGTTTGTTTGCTTTTGTTCATTTTGTTGTGTGATTTCAGTGGTAAAAACTTAAGGATATTGGACGTGAAAATGGGTAATAAAGAGAGTAAGCCTGACACCCGTTTGAACTGTGTTTTAAGGAACTGCAATGAACTTTACCCCCCTTTGTTAAGCAGGATGATAGAAGCCCCTAGCTGGCTGCCTGGAGCACACCCATTGCAGAGGGCAATGCCTGCTGGGGACCTAAGAACTGAGTATCTCCCAGGTTAACAAGTGAAACTCCTTTAAAACCCCTTGTCCCTCCAGATCAAGAGAGTCACAAAATTTGGCAGAGTCCCCTTGTTTCTCCTTTGTTAGCAAAGCAATTAACCTCCCCTTTTCTTTTTCTCAGAACCCATTCCTCATTATTTAATTGGTATAAATTGGCTTCTAGGTCAGGAACCGAACTTTAAGTTACAAATTTGGTATCCCCCCTCCGCCCCAGAACTTTGTGAGAGCTGTCTACTGAAATGTTAGGAGATGGAGCTTGCTTGGGGTCGAACTGAACCAGAGGAGCTAATCCTGTAAGTAAAAGGAGGGACTGAGGGACCCCCAGCAGCTGCCAAAGCCCTGTTGATTCAGGGAATACCCTCCTTCCTTCCGTGCACTGTGAGAATTACGCCACCTCTGTCTTGTTAAAAAAGAGAAAAAGAAAAAGGGGACACTAAATTCATTAAAGTCACCATATAGACACTTTATTTTACATTTCAGGTTGCCCCTCTGTTAAAACATCTGGTCCCCCCCATGGTACCACTGGTGTAGTAGATTTTTATGGTGCCACTGGTGTAGTAGATTTTTCTCTTATCTGCTCTGGTTTAAAGGATTCTGTCTGGCAACCATAGTCTCTACCTCCTTTCTGTCTGTCTTGTGTCTTTGTTTCTGGTCCTTTAAGACATGTGCAATAATGTGTTGATATTATAAAATTTTTCTTGGGAATGATCTTAGCTGAATGTGTGTCTAAATGATGATGTTTTATCATAACAAACTGGTATCTGAATGGGTTTTTGAAGCATTGCACAATCTTGCAGTTAAAAGTCGGGTTTAGGTAATTGTTTAGTTTAAGATTTCAGGTAATTCATGCCAGGAACTTAAATACTTAGGATGGAAAACTGAAGAACTCTACTTCCAATTGGCAAGTAACTTCCCAATCATTCAGTCTTTTTTTTTTTTTTTTTAACCAATTTTGATTTCGGTAGCCAGGGAAAATGTCACTGTGTGTACCAGTGAATTAATTTGGATAAGGATAGTAAACCATAGTATGGTATCTGTTGACAAAATAAGATGTAAAGACATAAAATTTTGTGAATTGTATCTTAAACTTGTATCATAATTTTCAACACCCGAACCTGAAAATTGTGGTTAAAATGCCTTAGGCCTGAGGTGTCTGCTCAGAATAGCAGTTTTTTCCTGCTCCTTCCAGACCTCAGCCATGACTTATGTTGAAATGCAAATGAAAGAAGCCTGCAAGCTTAGTAGGAGACTGATTTGATGCCTAACGGAAAGAAAAAGTAAATTGTATGGTATTTACTAATTACTGGCCAGTCGTTTTTTCTAGGACTCTTATTTTTTTCCTTAGATTCTGTATTTTCTTTTTGAGCTCATGATTCTGAGCATGCAGACCTAGGTTAATGTTTTTCTCATCAGTTCTATCTTTGAACAACTGTGGACTTTTTGAAACATTGCAATAAAGATTTAACCTGCGAAAAACTACAAGGCCTTTACTATTATTATGTGTGTACAATTTTGTTATGTGTTGTCTGTCTATATATACATATGTTCGTATATCATATATATGATACACAAATTAACATATATAAGGAGCGCTCATAAAAAAAGCACTCATAAAAACAAATTTTAAAAAGTGGATGCAAAGATCTCTAGTTCACGTGGTTTAAATGTTTCAATTTAAATTGGATAAACAGATAAAAATAAAAGTTTTTAAATTTAAGCTTACAAATTTTTCTAGGTGTTCAAAAATCTAATAAAATATTAATATCTACAAAACGTCTAATGTGCCTTGGTTCTAGGACATTTTCTTCAACATAAAAATGGTTTACACTGTTCAATACATTTCTCTAATATTTTGATAAATAAGTAAAGTAAATTTGATATGGGATTACTCATTCGTGAGTACTTTTGTTAGATATCTGATTCATTTACTAAGGTCTGAATGAGTTTTTACTAAACTCTATATAAGATTTTAAAAATCAGTCATGTGTTAATGAGACAAAAATTTTTTGAAACATAAGTTTACCCATAACATTGTGTTTATTAAGTTTTATTTTTTCTAGAGCAAGGAACCATAAAAATTAAACAACTTATTAAATCAGAACTGTTATTTTAGAGCACTGTACTGCCATTTTTTAAAAGGTAAACTTGGTTAATGTAGAAACATCAATGTAATTGTGATGCTATTAATGTTTTCATATCTTACAGGTATGCAAGTCTGTAAGGTAGAAACTTTAAAAGAGCATTATATCAAGCTGGTGTTCTGAAGTTGTATGGTAAAAAAAATATATTGGAGAATTATTTACCTGTTATCAATAAGATATGTAAAGTTTCATGTTACTTTTTACATTGTGGAACAATTTAAATGTATTTTTAAGTTAATGAGAGCCTAATCTATGTAAAAGTTGAAAACTTTCAGGCTTTCTTTAATTCATGTTTTAAATGTGATATCATATGGTGTTAGCTAATGTTCATGAGACCGCAATATATGTAAACTTTGTCAAATGATATTTAAAAATAAAGATCAGCTTTAGAACTAAAATACTTAAGATTTATAAAGAGCCCTGCCTTACCTGAGATAAAGCTGTGTGTCCCATCTTACTATATGTGAGAATGACTACGAAACCAGTAGGTCAGATAATATTTCTTTAAAGTTATGTTAAAAACCTAAAAAATGTCAAGATTCCTAGGATCTAAAACAGGGGATATAAAGTAATACTCAGCCAAAAAATTTAGGGTAGCTATTACACGAACTAAGTATTTTTACTTTTGTTAATTTTATTTTGAAATTTTCTTATAAGTGATCTAAAGATTCCCTGTTAGTTGCTTTAAGAACACAACATGGGTTTATTCAAGATAATAAGTCATCACCTACAATACAGACAGAATAATACAGATCCCAATTAATTAAAAGATAATTATAAAGTTATAGACATTAAAGTCCAGTACTCTTAATATAAGGCTGTTAAAATTTATTTGCTGGATGTTTAAGATTAGGATTTAAAATCAAAGTTAAATGAAAAGGGCCAAGAAAACCAATATTTTGGCTCTTACCCTCTGAGTCAATCTGAATCCAGGGAACAGGGGACTTCTGTAAAGAGCTTTTCAACTCTGAGCCACATAACCTCCTGATCAGGGAGATTAATGAGACCACTGGAGAACAGAAAGCCAATCAGTGCATTTGTTACGAGAGTCATCAGAGAAAGGAGATATCCCTGATGCTTCTGAGGGAAGCCAAATGGTCAAGCAAGACCTGGACCCACCTAGCGCAAATGGCACTAGCAGAATTGAAAATCTGCTCTCGTTTTTCCAGAATTGACTCCCATAAAGCTCAGCTGACTGTTAACAATAGATAGAAACAAAAGTCCGTTTGACTGCTTCATCTTAAACACTTTGGAAAGACAGTTAAGACCAAAATACAGCCATTCCTGGGCATTTTAAATAATAATAATATAATAAAAATAATAATAATAATAATAATAATAATAATATTTTAAGGTATGCACTTTATTTTAGCCTCCCAAAATAAGTAAGACTGGAGGCTACAAAGAAGGATTCTCAGACAGGAATGCCTGATACTTATAAAAAGAGACTATCAAGAAGAGCTGCCACAGGCAGAAATTTCTAATTTAAGGCCTGCAGATATTCCTAACCTACACAGGTAGGCTTGGTGTTTGCTAGTACGATTATCCAGCCCTGAGTAACAGAATTAAAGGTTTCTCTATTAGACATAGAGGTCATACAAAAAAAAGGATTTTACAAGATCAGATGACATTAAATTGTTAAACTGTATCTTACGGGGAGGGACAACTGTAACACTAAAAGTTAAATATTAGTTTGATAGTCCTGATAACTGGGGATATTAAAGACTGGTGAGGGAACTTCCATACAGTGACATGTTCCAGCTGCTGCAACATTTATTCAGTACTCATGGTTTTTGTTTCTCTCATAGAAGAACCCATCCCCAGATGACTTTACAACCTGTTCTTCCCCAACCAGACTTCAATACGAACTGACTTCTAAAAGGCAACTCATGTCCCCCAACTGACTTATAAAAGGCAACTCATGTCCCTCACGCCCACTCACTTCACCCTGTCTCAGGTCAGAAGAAGAAATAATGATTGACGCCACTCTTCTTACAACAATGAAGAGAAAGATAAATAGACTATCAATATAAGTAATTAATTAAGTCAGGTAAAATCAGGGAGATCGGTTTTGGGTGAGTTCTAAAAATTTGGAGAATCTTACCTGAGGGATTAAAATTTCCTCAGTGCTCTTCCCCTAATCTATTAAAGATTTGAAAGGGACACAGAGAAAAGGGGGAAATGATAGACCCAAGCTGATCTTTTATTAAAATTGGGAGCCATCTTGCCACAAAGCCATGAAAAGATAATTTTGGCTTTACCATCAATTACTGCAAGTTCTGAACCTGCTTGAAATGCCTGCCCGTGCCTTGAACTCACGCATGCCCAGCTCTCTGACCAGATAGCAGCCCTCTCTGAAACTTTAGTGACACATCATAAATATTTGCCTTCTCTGGCAAGACAACATCCCTCTCTGAGGCTCTAATGGTCCTCTGAATTCTGATGTAGGGACAGCAAAAAAAAATCTAAACTACCATTAGTGTGATGCTTGTCAGAGTTCTGTTATCTGTAACACCCCTTTTGTGTAACTTTCTGGGCTATAAAGCTGGGCTGTAGGAAAGCTGGGGTTGCTGTCTTGTTCCGGCTGTTTTGGGAGGGGAGGCAGCATGAAAGGTGGAAATAATAAGATTAATTTAATTTGATTTTAATTAGAGTCAGTGGTCTTTTCTTGTTTCCTGGTCTAACAGTTAACACTCCAAAAACATGGAGCTCTGCCGGCCTAAAGACTTCTTGAGGAACTTCCTCTGAGGTTGGGCACTTGAAACATATGTTGTTGTAAGGAGCTTTAGCTTCCTTTCTAGTGAGACAATCAAAGCTGGGTTTGAATATATGTGACCTGGAAGACATGGTTTCTTGTATTCTAATGAACATAAGGCAGCAGTGCTGAATTTTCTCTTTTTAGGTAAACTGTGGCCACTGGGTGCTAAGTGTCTTCCCGTGTGGACTGTGAAGCCATTTGTTCATCCTCCACTTTTCGTGGTGTTTCTTGCTGCTGCACTGGAGGTTGGTATTTGCTGCATGAAATACAATGAGTTCAACTGGGACCCAGTTTTGGAAGGAGTTCAGTCACTTCTGGTGTGTCAGGGTCTGCAGGAGAATGCAACAACCAGGTTATATCTCACAGAGCTTGCCCCCTTGTCCATAGAAATCTGACTCTGAACTTTGCCCTGGAACCTCTCCATGTAAGAAGATGCCTTTACATAGAAGGGTCTGCTGGATGCACAATGTCAGTCACAAGCCATTTGGAAGGCAATGGCAAATCCTCATGGCCACACCACAGATATATTATCACACACCTGCCCACCACTGCAATAGGCCCACTACTCAGCAGGCTCCAACTTACTGGCATCTTTGTTCTACACCATTTTCATGAAACCCGGTCAATCTTGGCATTCTCTCGTACACTCATGATCAGCAACAAGACATCCAAAGGTTCTCCAGTGCCACCTGATTATTGGAATTTCAAAAATTTCATTGTATTTATCTAGCTTTTTTTCATGGATGAAGTTGGAGACACTGTGGGTTTCAATTCATTCAGGAACCATTAAATGGTGAGGAAGCTCATTTCAATGAAAGCTCTGGAGAACTCTCACAGGCAAGTCTTCCCATAGAGTCTTCAAAAGGTCACATGAAGCCAGGCCCATTGAGGTCTTCAATGTGACGTCCATGGGTGTTCTGACTCTCAACTATGGCTGCCAAATCTTTCAGAATAAAATCATATGATATCCTAGCTGAGATTCCAAGGCTCTGTGGAAAGCCACTCTGTCCTTGATCTCAGTTTCCAAGGGCAAATCCCATGCGTGGCCTCCTAAAATCTGAACACAGTTCATGGCAATATTTCTCTGAGATCAGTTCCAGAACTCAGACTCTAAGGGGAATCACACCAGAGTTCAAGCCCAGGTAGACCCAGTCATCACTTCCAACCACCACACAAATGACCACAATTAAAACCAAAGCACTCCCACAAGGCCCTCATCTTCTTCCATATAGACACTCATCATAACCTGTGGCTTGAGGTTTCCATGAGGGGATCAGTCCAAGAAGGATCCTTAGATCCAAACCTCCCCCGGGACCTTTTTAACTACTGCCAGCGTCTGAAAAAGTAGAGGAAGATTCCCTGCATTGAAGGTTTTAGCCTTCCCACACAGCACCTTGTCTCTGCTCCTCCTGCCCTCCCCCTCAGGTCCTCCTTGCTTGCAATCCCCTCTCTTCCCCTACTTCTACTTCTGACTTCACAGATTCTTCCTCATTCGACCCAGCAGATGAACCCCCACCTTATCCCCAGCCCCATCTGCCCCTTCTCTTCTGCTATACCCTCCTCATCCTCTGCCTGATTCCATGGATCCTCAGCCTTCCATTTTATCCCCCTCCCCTCCGTCCTCTTCTGCCTGCTCTACCTCCTCCTCTTCCAAAGAGACACTCCCTTCCCCTTCCTCTCCTTCCTGTCCGCCGCCTGCCTCTTTCAGTCCTCCTGTTACCAGGTCTAAAGGACTCCTTCCCACCCCTAAGACAATCGCACCCCTTCGTGAGGTAGCTGGTCCCGAGGGTGTCATCAGAGTCCACGTGCTCTTCTCCAGGTCAGACATTACTCAGCTAGAGAGGAAGTTAGGCTCAATCACCACTAAACCCACCACATACATACGGGAGTTTCAATGGGTCCTGCAAGCATATAGCCTCACTCTTCATGACATATACATGCTCTTGGCCAATACACATCTCCCCGAGGAAAGGCAATGGGTCTGGGAGCTAGCCCAAGCCCATGCTGATGAAAATCATAGGACCAATCCTAACCATCCCACGGGCCCTCATGCTGTCCCAGAGCAGGATCCCCTATGGGATTACAACACCCCTGAAGGCTTACAGACTCATGACCTTTTTACATCCTGCCTCTTGGCGGGCCTGAAAAAGGCCACCCGCAAGGCTGTTAACTTTAAAAAGGTGCGGGAGGTCATTCAAAGGAAGGAGGAAACACCTTCAGAATTCCTGGATAGACTAACCAAGGCCCTTAAACAGTGCACATAACTCGACCCAGAAACCCCTGATGGCCGTCATGTCTTAATGACATATGTTCTGGCCCCAAAATACTCTGACATTAAAGCCAAGCTTAAAAAGCTCGAACAGGGCCCTGCTACTCCTCAGACCAAAATCCTCGCTGTCGCTTTAATGGTTTTTCATGGTAGAGAGGATGAAAGTGATTGCCGTAGGCAGAGAGCTGAAAATGCCAAATTCCAAATGTTGGCCCAGGTCATTCAGAGAAGGCCATCACCAAGCCGTCCCAATGTGACACCCCCTGGAGCTTTCTTCAAATGTGGTAAGGATTGTCCTTCACCGAGAACACCGTAAAACCCCTGCCCAACATGCCATCAAAGGAGACACTGGGGGGCAGACTGCCCAACAACCCGGAAGGGAGGTTGTTCAGCCACCCGGCAACCCCAGACTCTCCTGGGCTTGGCAGAGGAGGATTGATGGAGCCCTGGGCCTTCCCTCCAGACTATTACCATCAAGAATCAAGAGCCTAGGGTCACCTTCCTGGTGGATGGACGCTTCATTACCTTCCTCTTGGATATTGGTGCCACTTTTTCAGTCTTGAGGGAGTATTGGGGTCCTACCACACCCTCAAAAACTCCTATTGTCGTGGTAGGAGGTAAACGTATTTTCCCTCAAAATCCCTTTTGTCCTTCACTCACTCCTTTCTCGTTATGAGCCATTGCCCCATTCCCCTTCTGGAAAGGGACATACTCTCACTATTAAAAGTCACCATTCACATATCACCCCACACCTCTCCTACCTCTCATTTCCTCATGATGTTCCTAGGGGCAGATACACCTCCTTCATGCACTCTCCCATGACTTCTAAACCAGTTAACCCTGAGTTTTGGGACACAACTACACCCTTTATGGCTAAATGCAGTCCTATTCATGTTGTCTTACGGGACCCTTCAAGATATATTAGTCAACCATGATATCCACTCACAACCACAGCCTTCCTCGGATTAGAAGCCATCATCCAGGATTTATTATGAAAGGGGTATCTTAGGCCTACACACTCTCCTTTCAACACCCCCATTCTGGCAGTAAAGAAACCTAACGTGTCCTACAGGCTGGTTCTAGACCTTCCCCTTGTCAACTCCTCTGTGGTCCCCATCCACCCGCTAGTGTCCAACCCTTACACCCTTTTCTCTCAGATCCCAGCCACTATTACCCACTTCTTGGTCCTAAATTTAAAACATGCGTTCTTTTCTATTCCCTTGTTCTCAGAATCTCAGTATATCTTTGCTTTTACTTGCACTGACTCTCACACCCGCCATTCTCATCAGCTTACCTGGACTGTCCTCCCACAGGGATTCAGGGATAGCCCCCATCTCTTTGGCCAAGTTCTTGCCCAGGACCTCACATCCTTTCACCCGACCTGTCCTGACTCTACTCTCCTTCAATATGTCGATAACCTTCTTCTATGTAGTCCCTCTGGGAACACTCTCAATCCCACACTGCTCAGCTTCTTAATTTCCTAGAAGACAAGGGAAATAGGGAGTCTCCCCACAAGGCCCAGGTTTCCCAGTCTTCTGTCACCTATCTTGGTTTTTGCTTACACCCAGAAAAAAGGAAATAACACTGGATAGGAGGCAACTCCTCTCTTATCTTCCAGTGCCCCATACAAAAGCCAAAATACTATCATTCCTAGGACTAGCAGGTTATTTTAGGGCCTGGATCCCAAATTATTCTCTTCTTTACAAATCCTGTATGACCTAGCGAAGGGACCCCCTAGTGAATCTCTTGCCTCCTCCCCAAACTACAACTTGCGCAGGCTTCAGCAACTTGTCTTAAAGGCACCTGCCCTTCACCTTCCTGATCTTTCAAGACCATTTCATGTATATGTCCATGAAAATGGGAGGCAAGAACTTGGGGTCTTAGGTCAAAACTATGGGCCTACATTTGCACCTGTGGCATATTTGTCCAAGCAACTTGACCCTACCATCTGTGAGTGGTCCCCTTGCTTAAGAGCTCTGGCTGCTGGACAAATTTTACACAAAGAAGCCTCTAAGCTTACTTTTGGGGCCCCTTTAACTATCCACTCCCCACATCACTTGAAGGATCTTTTAGCTTATAAGGGCTTTCAAACCCTTCCTCCATCCAGATTTCTGTCGCTCCTCACTTCCTTTCTGGAAAACCCTAATATTACTTTCCTTCCCTGCTCTGCACAGAACCCTGCCTCACTGCTCCCAATGACTCCCACGTCTAACACACCAACTCATAATTGGTTGGAAACCTTAGATGATTTCCTCCCCTGTCATTCTTCAATTTCTGAGTGACTACTAGCCAAGCCTGACCTTATCTGGTTTACTGATGGCAGAACGGCACTCATTACTTTGGATACGCTGTAGTATCAGCCACTGAGATTATACAGGCCAAAGCTCTGCCTTTAGGAACTACCAACCAGCAGTCTGAACTTATAGTAGCCACTCGTGCCAGCCTTCTAGCACAAGGCAAATCCCTCACCCTTTATACTGATTCAAAATATGTCTTCCATATCTTATCCCATCCTGCAATATAAAAGGAGCGAGGCCTACTTACCACCAAAGGTAATGTGATCACTAATTCGGCTCTTATAACAAATCTGATAGAGGCCTCCCACTTACCCACCCAGGTGGGAGTTGTCCATTGTAGGTCTAATCAGAAGTACTTCGCTCTTATCACTGAGGGCAATGCCAAAGCTGACCAGGTGGCACAAATGGCTGCTACCACTTCCAATGATGGACCCCCTGGGGGACATATAATGGCCACTTTAGACAGCTCATCTGAAGCCCCTACTTCTTCCAGTAAGAACAAGGATCTCTTCAAGTTCCTTCATAATCTATTCCTTTCCAATTCTCAGTCTATGACCCTCTTTTTACAGAGCTTCTTCTCGCTCACCCTCTCTGACAAAGCCATGCTACAGAATATAGCCTCTAATTGTCAGATCTGTCAGTGGACCAACACTTATACTCCTTTAAGGCCCAAACCTTTCCCTTCCCACCAAGCCCGGGGACACATTCCCACTGCTGACTGGCAGGTAGACTTCACCAACATGCTCACAGTATGGCGCACTAAATACCTCCTTGTCTTTGTGGACACTTTCTCTGGTTGGATTGAGGCATTTCCCACTTCCAATAAAACGGCTTCCACTGTAGCTTTAATCTTACTGACAGACATCATCCCCAGGTTTGGTATGCCCACTTCTCTACAATATGACAATGGCCCTGAGTTTATTTCTAGGATCACACAAAAGGTATCTCAAGCCCTCTCCTTCAAGTGGCATTCCCACTGTCCATATTACCCCCAAGCTTCAGGGAAAGTGGAAAGGGTAAATCGTACTCTAAAGGAAGTCCTTACCAAATTGACAATGGAATTAAACTTAGACTGGGTCAAACTCCTTCCCTTGGATTTGCTTCGAATCAGAGCTCTCCCTAAAAACCATCTTTACTGTCTCCCTTTGAGATAATGTATGGAAGACCTCTTATACCCCCTGGGTTGGTCATTTCACAAGGATCTCTCACCCGAGATTTGTCTTTGCCTCTTTTATATCATCTCTACTCGGAAATCTGGAAATATCAGGACTGGCTTCATCCGGACCCAGTGTCCTCTCCAAACACTCCTCCCATAACACCTGGGAGTCTAGTCTATTATAATACCCCAGAGGAGAAAGGGACTCTTGCCCCAAAATGGAAATGCCCCTATCCTGTCATTCTCTGTACCCCCACTGCCGCCAAACTCTCCTTACCAGACAACCGTCTCACTCCCTGGATTCACATTTCTAGGTTGAAGCCATATCACCAGGAGGTCCCACCTGCTGAAGACAGGACCACCCAGAGGAACTCCAAGAATCACCTCCTGAACCTCCCCTTAACTCCTGCTCTCCACACTCATCTCACCCATTTAAGTTGCAGCTCACACGGTGTTCCATGCAGTCCAATTCCTCTTAAAAAAGTCACAATGAGCTCTCCCAACACCCTAATCTTCTGTAACTGCTTGTTTTTTTTGTGCTCTGCTTATTTTCTGTACTCTATCGGGACTGGTCTTTACCCACCTCTCCTACCATGTATTTAATCACTCTTCAGGAACGGTACTCAGAACATGGCATGCAGAAGGTCCGTGCAGTGGATGCAACTACTTGCTTCATGCACAATTGCACCTCTATTTCCCTAAAATTGTCACCTTCAAGGACCTTCGTCCCTGGTAGCTGGAACTGGCCTTTCATTTGCTTCCTTTTTGATCAAACAAAAGACTATTGTCATTGGTGGCCTGAGATATATAATGGGTGCCCTATTGGTCATGCAGGTTCCATGATGAACATGGTAGCTATTCTTACCACTCACTTGGTTACCCAAAAGGGTGGACATCTAGTTACCTAAAGTGGCATAAAGGCTCTTCATCTGATAACAATGGATGGTATACTTTAGATATACCTGACCCCAAGGCCAAACGTTGGGGCTATGTTGAGTTTGCTGTCTATGCTCGGACAACCTCAGCCAGACCCACAATGTGGATGACTGTTGGCAGCACCCTGATTATGCCACCTAAGGCAACCATCCAGGTAGTCGAACACATTAAGGAGTCAGAATCAAAACTTCGAGATCTTATCCATAGCTCATCCAAAAAGGATTCAGACTCTTCAACCCCCTCAGGTACCCCTGACACATGGCTCAATTTGTTACACCAAACTCTTCAATTATTAAAATCCACCCCTCTTTCTGTGCCTCCTTCTCAGTGCTTTCTCTGTGCTTCAATTAGTCGTCCACTTCTAGCAGCGGTCCCATTAGCGGCAGGAAATATTTCAGCAAAAACCTACAATTTCTCTAAGAAAGGACAACCCCTACATGTGACACGTATCCCACTGTGGGAAGGTTATTCCACCAATGCTTTATTTGCTTTCAACTGTTTCCACCTGCCAATAATGAATCCTTTACCAATTTGTTCCTTGAGCTTAAGCACCCAATCGAGCCCTGCGTTTATGCAACCTGGAAATTTCCTCTGGTGTAATGGGTCTTTAAGTACCTCAACGATCAATGTCTCTGGCACCTGTTTCTTGGTTACTGTAGTTCCTCAGCTGTCTTTGTATACTCCCACCGAATTCCGACAGTTGGCCCTACCTTCCCGAACCCGTAGGGCAGTCTTTCTGCCGGTTCTTGTAGGCCTCACTTTAACAACCTCAGTGGCGGGTCTTGGACTCTCTGGTGGAGCTATAGGTCATGTTCTATGGGCATCCAATGACCTGCAACAAAAACTGCAGGAAGCACTCGATACCACTGCTGAGTCTCTGGGCTCCTTGCAGCGCCAGGTTACTTCATTGGCACACGTGGCTTTACAGAAACAAAGGGCAATTGATCTTCTCACTGCAGAAAAAGGGGGTACATGCCTATTCCTCAGAGAGGAATGTTGCTATTATGTTAATGAATCTGGGCTGATAGAAAAAAATGTTGTTAAATTGCAGGAATTATCGACCAAATTGCTCAAACCTAGCTCCTCCAATCCCATAACAGGGTTCTTCCAATCGTATCTTGCCATGTACTTACTACCTATCTTGGGGCCCCTTATTGGGATGCTCCCTTTTTGTGCTCTCTTGCCATGCATAATGAAGTTCCTTCAAACCCAACTGCAAAAAATTTTTAATCAAAATTTCAACCAGCTTTTGCTTAGGCACTACCAGCCTCTGATGACCGATGAACCCCTAACATCTCCAAGAGAACAGTTCACTCCGTGATGAAGCTCACTACCAGGCACGATGGAATGCAACGTACATCAGACAGCGGGAGGCAACGAGCTTGGAGAACCTCCTAATCTGCCATCCTGGATTCATGAGTCTTTATGACATTCTAAGCTTCCTCATGGCTCTTGGCCTCTTCTATGTCAGTCCCCCAACATGGAACTTCTGCCAAAAATGGACCTTTGCTTTAATTTTTATCTTTATTCTGTTTTTATTCGCTCTGATCTTCTTCAGGTGCTGGTGACGCCATGTCCAGGCAACGCTTCCAGTATTTCCTTGAGTCTCTGTTACAGGACCAGTGGCTGATACCAACAATCTCCTCCATCCAGGACTGGTTTCATGCCATCGACAACTTGTGGCATCAGGGAACTTTCATAGACTTTACCCCTACTGAAGTAGCTATCTATACCACTGGGTTTTATTTCTGGCTGCCATGATATCCCAAGACCTGCCCCCCGAGCATTCGTCCACTTCCCTTTCTAGGCCCCACAGCACCCCTACACAGCAGGAATCAGCCAGAAATGACAAACAACACCCCAATTTCTAAAAAAAACAAAAAGGGAGGAATGTTAGGAAAAGTATAAATGGCAGCCATACCCCAGAGAAAAACCCCAACATGGCGCCTAAGGACTTCTTCTTCCTACCTTCTCCTTTTCTGCAGTGGCGTGAAAAGTCCCCGCCCTTGTTAACAATGCAGCCAGCGCCAATTTCAAATCTCGCTGGTGGGGAACCTTAGCCCCAATGAGAACTAATTCCTGGGCTCCGGAGCTGATATCTGAAAAAACTTATTCTCAGAACATGAGACCAAACCACAAACCCACAACCACACCCACAAAGGCACCTCCTTCCCCCAAGTAGGTCTGTGACTATTCGGAGTGTTCTCTGACTGCTGGGCCATACTATGTTCCTCCGAAATGGCCTGTCTTCTCTCAGATCTGGTCTCCTTGGCCAACTCTGTGAAGTTGACAGGAACCAGCGGTGAGCCACTACCTTCTTTCTCAGGAAAGCCCCCTCTTCAGAGCTCTTCTGGCATTTGGACATCTTCAAATCAGTAGGTACCAAGAAAGACTGACCCTGTCCTTGGTAAATCCAAACAAGTGAGACAACTGGGACTGGGACTGGGACTGGCTCGGGGTGCCTGGCTTCCTGGATCCCAAGTTCACAGAGTTCCAACACCAAGGAAGTGAGGTGAGGTAACTTCCTTCAGGAAGTTAATGAGGTCACTGCCTTGGCAACCACTTTGTTTTAACAGTTGCTTCTTATGGTCCCTTTAGATGGAGGCTGCCCCTACTTCCTGTGACCCTTTCATAAGTTAGAATGAGATATAATCCATAGGCTCTCAGCAACAGCTCTCCATAAGGCCTGGTTTGGTCCGTCTTCTCTACATTAAGAAGACAGAGGCTGATTCAGACACCAAACTTCATCCTACCAGGTTGTTTTCAATGGAAGATGACTTTTGCTCTCTCAGGTCCTTCATAGCTGCCTACATCTTCTCCAGGGATCATTTCTGCACATACCTTTGAGGTTCTCATCAGGTGGAAGATCCCATACATTCCTGAATTGTAAGACCAACACTGTCACTGCTTTTCTGTAAAGTTAGATTGAGGGAAGAGTGTATGGTTAGTATTAATAACATTTTCAATTTTGGTTAGGAACAATTCTGCTCGATGAACAATGGTATTGGGAATCTGCGATATTTACAAGAATATAGAGGTGAAATATATGAACGAAAAGAGAAATCTAAGTAAGAATTGAAGCCCAGAAGGTCATTGGGTCCTTGATTGGGATACTTAGCATTGAATTACGTTCTGCACGGATGTCTCAGATAAATCGATATACAATGGCATAGGACCTTGTACCTTGGATGATTGAATGTAGAAGAGAACATCCAGTCAAAAAGGGATAGTCGGTAGGATTAGGAAGACAGTAGGTAGGTTTTGGAAGAAGAGTGAATATAGGATTTGGACCAAAGTTTTTTAGCAATAGGGTTTCGGTTAGAGAGTGAATGTTAGTGATAGCACATGTGAAGATTCAGTCACAATGATGAACTGGGGAAAATATGTAGGAAAGCAGATATCAATAGACACATTACAAAATCATTCAAAGTGAAAAGTGAGTGACAGCTTTAGACATATTCAACAGGGTTGAGTTTGAATATATAGTCTTTGGAAGAAACAAATATGTAGTCACCAATAGGATTTTCATTTGAGATCATTAGGCAACCTGGACGTGGATATTTTTAGTAATCCATGTTCACTTTCCATTTAGGTATGGTACAATCATAAGTGTGAACTTTGCTTTTTGCTCTTCAGAATATTACTGTGATAAAATGTATATGTAGATCAGGTTACATGTATTTGTTCCACCATTTCTGGGAGCAATATTTTGAAGACGTATAAATTAGTATTGGGGGTACAAAGAGGTGTAACCTGTGTCTATGAATATAGAGATAATACATGAATAGACCATACTGTGGATAAATAATATAACTGGTTCCACTTTAAATAATGGATTGAATTGATATCTGTAACTAAGTAAGAAATCTTATATTGATATACAATCATTCTTTCCAACCACTTATACATTTAATGGTAATATTAGGGTTATGGTTTATCATGACGGGTGTTTTGCTTCAAATATGATAATGGAAATCGAAAATAATGTGTTTGTAAAGAAGTCTCATGAAAAGAGCAGTCAAGAAACATGGAGGAATACATGGGTACTTAAGCAGGAAGTGATTTGAAGTTAAAAAAATGAGTATAAATTTGCTAAATTGTGGATGAAATATGTATCCTATGATGTGCATAAACTGAAGAAATAGTAATGTTCCACTGTTGAATAAAAATGAACGTCAAAATGCACATCATGTCCCATAGGAATCTACTTGCATTGATGTTAAACTCGGGTCAGTTACTGTAGAAATATTATGATTTGGCTTTTTTTTTTTTTTTTGGTGTTATAATACAATTTATTTTAGTACTAGCATGCCACAGAATGTAGAGGAAGGAACAATGGATTTTTAGTTATAGCACTAATGATCTAACATTTAATGACTATTTTGGGGAGTCTAGAAATTACATAAGGCTATTTAACATATTGTTTTTTATTTAACATTCAACAAAGCTTGGAATTTTGGTAATATTTCTACTTTTTCATTTTTTGTTTTTCAGTTGTTGATGGACCTTCATTTTGTTTATTTTTATGTGGTGCTGAGAATAGAACCCAGTGCCTCACACATGCTAGACAATCATGTTACCACTGAGCCATAAACCCAGCCCCTCCACTTTTTTCTTAACATCGAATATGCCTCTCCCTCTTCTTTACTCACTTTCTTCCTCATTTTCCCCCTTCTCTCTCTTCCTTTTTCATTTTCCATCCATATCAATTTTTCTCTCATGTCATTACAAACAGTATCTTGCTATGAAATTTAAATTTAAGACTGTTTTTTATAGTCATTCTTTTTTCTTGAGAAAACTTTAAAATTATAATCACATGATAGATATATCACTATACATTTATTATATATATGTATCTATATTCATGCATATGCATTACATATATTATATATGTATATATACATTTATATTTAAAAGTACTTTGATTAGCCTGTTAGATATAATATAGACCATATCTTTCTTAATTCTCAAGTCTTCCAGAATTAACATCTTACAGTGAAAATCAATTAAACATATTTAAGTAAACAGGTTTCTTTCTTATTTATCTATACTGATAATTTAAGGTTTTATATCACATTAAGTGAAAATATGGCATAATATATCTTATGAATTAGAGAAAAAATTTTTAAAAAACCTATTATTTAAGGACCATATGCACTGACATTTTAAATGGCTTTCTCGTGATTTCAATTTCTATCAATTGTGTATTAATTGCCAAATATTTATTTTAGTACTTTTCATATTCATAATTGATATAAAGTCAATTGTTTAATTCTTCTTGTAAGTAGTTACTTATTACAGCAGGGACATTATTAATAATTCTAAATCTTTATAAGAAAAATTGTGCAAAGATATTTTCATGCAAAATTAAGAATAATTGCATGCTCTGAATGTTTGATTGTTAATACATATAACAAAAAGCTTTTGATGAGTCTCTTCCCCAGTAAAACATAAAATGCAAAGATATAGTTGGGTATGTATGTCCAAATAAAGATAAGGAGAAATACACATTATTAGCTAGAAACAATTAAATAAAAGAAGAAAAGAAAAATCCAACACATTGTACCAACTTGTCAGATGAGGTAGTATTCTGGAAGAATAGCCTAAGGCTAGACCTGGTCCATGACAAAATATAAACTAAAAAAATGAAATATGAAAAATATAGGAAATGCTATGAATTTTTCATGAAGGTAGGTGAATTATCCTTTAATCTCAATTTATGTGCATTTTCAAAAGCCAAATTTCTGGTAAAATAAATTTGTGATAGTTACAACTACACAAAACAAAGTTTCTGCTAAGAAAAATGAATGCATCTCAACACTTTTTTAGCTGATTTCTTCCCACTGAATTTTAAACCTTTATTTATTTATTTATTTTTATTGGTTATTCAAAACATTACAAAGTTCAAGATATATCATCTTTGATACATTTTTCTCATTTGGATTATGAACTCCCATTTTTTTCCCCAAATAAGAATTGCAGAAATACATTGGTTACACATTCACATTTTTACATAATGGCATATTAGTGACTGTTGTATTCTTCTACCTTTCCTATCCCCTACTATCCCCCCTCCCCTCCCCTCCCATCTTCCCTCTCTACCTCATGTGCTGTTGTTTAATTCTCTCCATTATTTCCCTCCCATTTCCCCTCACAACCTATTATGTGTAATTTTGTGTATCATTGAGGGTTTCCTACCATTTCCATATGCTTTCTGTTCTCTCTCCCTTTCTCTCCCCTCACTCATTTTGTATAATGTTAATCTTTACCTCATGCTCTTCCTCTCTTTCTGTTCTTAGTTGCTCTCTTTATATCAATGAAGACATTTGGCATTTGTTTTTTAAGGATTGGCTAGCTTCGCTTAGCATATTCTGCTCTAATGCCATACATTTCCCTGCAAATTCTATGATTTTGTAATTTTTTAGTGCTGCGTAATACTCCATTGTGTGTAGATTACACATTTTTTTATCCATTCATCTATTGAAGGGCATCTAAGTTGGTTCCACAGTCTAGCTATTGTGAATTGTGCCGCTATGATCATTGATGTGGCAGTATCCCAATAGTACGCTGTTTTAAGATGCTCAGAGAATAGTCCAAGAAGGGTGATATCTTTGTCAAATGGTGGATCCATTCCCAGCTTTCCCAGGAATCTCCATACTGTTTTCCAAATTGGCTGCACCAAT
Source organism: Callospermophilus lateralis (assembly GCF_048772815.1). Classification (NCBI taxonomy): domain Eukaryota; kingdom Metazoa; phylum Chordata; class Mammalia; order Rodentia; family Sciuridae; genus Callospermophilus; species Callospermophilus lateralis. Next base: position 1,738,657 of record NW_027513165.1, read on the forward strand.
TTACAGTCCCACCAGCAGTGTACAAGTGTCCCCTTTTCCCCACATCCTCGCCAACACTTACTGTTGTTTGACTTCCTAATGGCTGCCGATCTAACTGGAGTGAGATGGTATCCTAGGGTGGTTTTGATTTGCATTTCTCTGACTGCTAGAGATTGTGAGCATTTTTTCATGTACTTGTTGATTGGTTGTATGTCCTCCTCTGTGAAGTGTCTGTTCAGGTCCTTGGCTCATTTGTTGATTGGGTTATTTGTTATCTTATTTTTTAATTTTTTGAGTTCTTTGTATATTTTGGATATTAGGGCTTTATCTGAAGTGTGAGGGGTAAAAATTTGTTCCCAGGATGTAGGTTCTCTATTTACCTCTCTTATTGTTTTTCTTGCTGAGAAAAAATACTTTTTAGTTTAAGTAAGTCCCATTAATTTATCCTTGTTATTAACTCTTGGGCTATGAGTGTCCTATTAAGGAATTTGGAGCCCGACCCCACAGTATGTAGATAGTAGCCAACTTTTTCTTCTATCAGATGCAGTGTCTCTGATTTGATATCTAGCTCCTTGATCCACTTTGAGTTAACTTCCTTGCTTGGCGAGAGAAAGGGATTCAGTGTCATTTTGTAGCATATCGATTTTCAATTTTTCTAGCACCATTTGTTGAAGATGCTATCCTTCGTATATTGCAGGTTTTTAGCCCCTTTTATCACATATAAGAAAGTTGTAATTTTGTGGATTGGTTTCTGTGCCCTCTATTCTGTTCCATTGGTCCACCTGCCTGTTTTGGTACCAGTACCATGCTGTTTTTGTTACTATTGCTTTGTAGTACAGTTTGAACTCTGGTATCGCTATACCTCCAGATTCAAACTTCCTGCTTAGAATTGCTGTTTCTATTCTGGGTCTTTTGTTTTTCCATATGAATTTCATGATTGCTTTATCATTTCTACAAGAAATGTCGTTGGGATTTTGATTGGCATCAATTTAAACCTGTAGAGAATTTGGGTATTATCGCCATTTTGATGATGTTATTTCTGCCTATCTATGAATTGGGTATATTTTTCCATATTCTAAGATCTCTTCTATCTCTTTAGGGTTCTGTAGTTTTCATTTATAAATCTTTCACCTCTTTTGTTAGGTTGTTTCCCAACTATTTAATTGTTTTTCCAATTATCTTATTTTCTTTGAGGATATTTTGAATGGAGTGGTTTTCCTCATTTCCATTTCAGAAGTTTTGCTGCTGATATACAGCAATGCCTTTGATTTATGCCAGTTGATTGTATATCCTGCCACTTTGCTGAATTCATTTATTAACTCTAGCAGTTCCTCTGTAGACCCTTTTGGGTCTGTTAAATATATTATCATGTCATCCGCAAATAGCGATAATTTAAGTTCTACTTTTCCTAGTTTTATGCCTTTAATTTCTTTTGTCTGTCTAATTGCTATGCCTAGTATTTCAAGAACTAAATTAAATAGAAGTGGTGATAGAGGGCATCCCTCTTGTTCCAGATTTTAGAGGGAATGCCTTCAGCTTTTCTCAATTTAGGATGATGCCAGCCTGAGGTTTATCATATATAGCTTTTGCAATCTTGAGGTAAGTTCCTGTTATCCCTAGTTTTTCTAGTGTTTTCAACATAAAGGGATGTTGAACTTTGTCGAATGTTTTTTCTGAATCTATCGAGATGATCATATGGTTGTTGTCTTTAAGTCTATTGATGTGGTGATTAGCATTTATTGATTTCCGTATAATGAACCAGCCTTGAATCCCAGGGATGAATCCTACATGATCATGGTGCATAATTTTTTTTGATATGCTTTTGTATTCGATTCACCAAGATTTTATTGAGAATTTTTGCATCCAAGTTTATTAGAGATATTGGTCTGTAGTTTTCTTTCTATGAGTGTCTTTGTCTGGTTTTGGGATCAGGGTGATATTGGCCTCATAGAATGAATTTGGAAGAGTTTCTTCTTTTTCTATTTTTTGAAATAGCTTGAAAAGTATTGGTATTAATTCCTTTTTGAAGGTTATGTAGATCTCTGCTGTATACCCATCAGGTCCATGGCTTTTTTTTGTTGGTAGTATTTTGATGGCTTCTTCAATTTCTTCCTTTGTTATTGTTCTGTTTAAATTGTGTCTGTCTTCCTGACTCAATCTGGGCAGATCGCATGACTTAAGAAGTTTATTGATATCTTCACTATCATCTATTTTATTGGAACATAGGTTTTCCATATACATTCTAATTATCTTCTTATTTCTGTAGTGTCTGTTGTGATATTGCCTTTTTCATCCCGTATGTTAGTAATTTGAGTTCTCTCTTTTCTTCTCTTCCTTAGCATGGAGAAGGGTCTATAAATCTTATTTATTTTTTCAAAGAACCAACTTTATTTTTATCAATATTTTCAATGTTTTTTTTTGTTTCAATTTCCTTAATTTCTGCTCTAATTTTAATTATTTCTTGTCTTCTACTACATTTGCTGTTGTTTTGCTCTTCCATTTCTAGGTTTTTGAGGTGTAGTGTGAGTTCATTTATTTGCTGTTTTTTTCTTTTTTTTTTTTTGAGGAAAGAACTCCAAGAAATGAATTTCCCACTTAAAACTGCTTTCATTGTGTCCCATAGATTCCAGTGTGTTGTGTCTGTATTGTCATTTGTCTCTACGAATTTTTTTTATCTCCTCCTTTATGTCTTCTGTAAACCATTTATCATTCAGTAGCATGTTGTTCATTTTCCATGTGATGTAGGATTTTTCCTTCCTTCTTTTATCATTGATTTCCAGATTCATTCCATTATGATCAGATATGGTGCATGGTATTATCTCCACGACTTTATATTTACTAATAATTGCCCTATGGCATAATATATGGTCTACCTTTGAGTAGGATCCATGTGCTACTGAGAAGAACGTGTATCCACTTTTTGATGGTTGATATATTCTATATATGTCGGTGAAGTCTAGGTTACTGATTTTGCTGTTGAATTCTATAGTTTCTTTATTCAGTTTTTGTCTAGAGGATCTGTCTAATGGCTAGAGCGGTGTGTTGAAGTCACCCATAATTATTGTGTTGTAGTTTATTTGACTCTTGAACTTGAGGCGAGTTTGTTTTATGAGTGTTGCAGCTCAATTGTTTGGTGCATACAAATTGATAATTGTTATGCATTGTTCGTGCAAGGTTCCTTTTAACAGTATATAGTGTCCTTCTTTATCCCTTTTGATTAACGTAGGGTTGAAGTTGATTTTATTCGATATGAGTATGGCCACTCCTGCTTGCTTCCGAGGGTCATGTGAGTGGTATGATTTTTCCCAAACTTTTAATTTCAGCCTCTGTATGTCTTTACCTGTCATATGAGTCTCCTGAAGGCAGCATATTGTTGGATTTTTTTCTTTTTTGATCAAGGTTACTAGCTTATGTCTCTTGATTGGTGAGTTTAGGCCATTAACATTTAAGGTTACAATTGAAATATGATTTGTACTTCCAGTCATGTTTATTTATTTATTTATTTATTTATTTTGGTGAGTTTTTACTTTTTGGTTATTTTCCTCTCCCTTTACTGAGATACCTCCCGCTGCTAGTTTCAGGCATTACTTTTCAAATCCTCTTCTTGTAGTATTTTGCTCAAAATGCTTTGCACTGCTGGTGTTCTGGCTGTGAATTCTTTTAGCTTTTGTTTATCGTGAAAGACTTAAATTTCATTGTCAAATCTGAAGCTTAATTTTGCTGGATACAGTATTCTTGGTTGGAATCCATTATTTTTGAGCGTTTGAAATACTTTTTTCCAGGATCTTCTTGCTTTCAAAGTTTGTGATAAAGTCGTTAACTTTATTGGTTTACCCCTGAATGTAATCTGCCTATTTTCTCTCCTAGCTTTTAATATTCTCTCTTTATTCTGTATGTCCTTGTTCTGGCTATCTTCATAATTATTTGTCTTGGAGTTGGTCTATTATGGTTTTGAATGCTTGGGGTCCTGTAGGCTTCCAGGATTTGGCAATTCATTCCATCTTTCATCTCTGGGAAATTTTCCAGAAATATTTCATTTAATATGTTGTCCATTCCTTTGGTTTGAATCTCTATGCCTTCTTCTATCCAGATGACACTCAAATTTGTTTTTTTTTATGACATCCCATATCTCTTAAATAGATTGCTCATGGGATTTAAGCATCTTTTCTGTGTTTACTCTATTCTTTTCAAGTTGATAAACTTTGTCTTCATTATCTGATGTTCTAACTTCTAATTGATCTAGTCTATTTGTAATATTCTTCGTTTGAGTTTTTAATTTGGTTTATAGTTTTCTGCATTTCTAGGATTACTGTTTGATATTTCTTTTTAAGATCTCTATCTCCTGGTAAAGCTCGTTCTTTGCCATTTGAATTTGTTTGTTTATTTGATTTTCAAAATATACTTTTATTGCTTGGACTTGCTGCCTCATGTCTTCTCTAATATCCCTTTCCATCTGAGTTAGGTATGCCTTGAGTTTTTTCCCTATCCCTATTTCTGATGCTTCTCGGTCTTCCTGTAAAATTTTTTTCCCTTGTTTTTTCATGATGTTCACATTACTTTTCAGCTCTATTGATTGCTGTGTTTCTGCTCTCTTCAATAGATTTGTTTTGGTTTTGTATATCTCTGTTGTCTCTCTTTTGTGTTTGTAGACTATGCCTGCAAAAGTGGATTCCGCTTGGAAGGAATTCCGACAGCTGAGCTCCAGTGATGTCACCTGTCTGCTATGGCGGGCCCCAGGCTCCTTGCCGGGGTGTTTGAATAGGGGGGTGGGACTGGACTGTCTCTGGTTGGTTTCACCTCCCGGTCGCTGGCGGGCGGGCGGTCTCCAGCCATCCAGTCGTGCAATCAGCGAATGGGCTGTCACCGGCGGACGGGTGATCTCTAGCTGCCCAATTGTGCAGGCAGCCAGCGGGTGATTGGTTGCTGGTGGGCAGGCGTTCTCCAGCCGCCTAGTCAAGCGGGTCTGTCCTCTAGTCCCCTGGTTTCCTCTGCGAGTCCTGATTTCCCCTGCTACACCAGATTTCCCCTGAGTGATGCCTCTTGGCAGATCAAACTGTACTCTTTGCCTGCCGTTTCTTGGGTGTGGAGGGTGTCTATTGGGAACCCTGGCATTCTATTGTTTTGAATTTTTTCGCTTGCCCCACCCATTGCGCTGGCTAGACAAGTTTCGTTTTCACCGGTGATGGGAGGGGAAGTTGAGGGTCAGGTGCCACTAGTTTTCCCCCTGTCTTTGTGAAGGCTTTCTCTGGTAATCCCTCCCCAGGAAAGCCTAAGAGAGAATTTTTGCAAATTACCTGCTGTATGGGAGATAAGCTGAGTAACACACACCTGTTTTGTTGTTGCAATCTGTCGGAGAGTGGCGGTGGATACTTCAGCTCTCCAAGATGGTGGCCGTTGATTTCCTCGATGGAATTTCGGTTGTGGGGGATAGAACTGTAGCGCTTTCTTCCCCATCTGAAATCCCGAGCTCAGCCCCGGGCTCAGTGGCGCGTGAGCCAGCCGGATTCCACAGAATTTGCAGCAACGTTTCTCCCTGCATGCTGGTCGCTTCTCAGTGGAGGCCCGCCGTCTGTAGCCATGGCACGGGCCGCACGGATCAGTCACCCCAGATCTTTGGTCGCATAGTTGGCTCTTGTTTGAGACTCAATTACAGGACCTTGGTGGTGGAAATCATTCTTCTAGGTTCCAGGCACACCCATTTTTCTGTAAGATCCTAACAAGATACTTTTTCGTCATTCTAACTCCTTATTCACATATGAAGTGGCGCAGTACAAAGGGTGTGATGCACTCTATTCATGGCCATCTTGCAATGTCAAAATATTAGGATTTCTATGCACCATTTACTGAAGATAGTTTTCAGTACTAGTAAACCAAAATGTATTTCGGGTGGATGAATATTTCTGAGAATAATCTTTTGAAAAGTAGATTATAAATCCACATACATGAATATGAATGAAATTTGGGAGTGCATAATAAGACACATATATTTCATATTTTGAAAAATCTGGAGGATATATATATATATATATATATATATATATATATATATATATATATACACAGACACACACAGAGAGACATTAAAAAGTAGCATTACATATGCCTATCAAAATTCATCATGAAATACATATCATCCACAGATTCAAAAATATTCATTTTACTGAACATGGATTTATGTATAATGCTATTCAAATAGGAGGATCACCCATAGGTTGAATTCTCAGTTCCAACAGCTTTTAGAAGGAGTGATATCTTCTCAGTTCCAACAGCTTTTAGAAGGAGTGATATCTTCTCACAATTTCTATATGCCAAGTCAGCCACCTCATCAAAAATATACGTGTGATACCAGGTATGATTCTATATGTGCATATAAAAAAAACACGGAGAATTCTTTCAACCAAATAATTGACTAGATTCATAACTCCTACCCTATATAATGCAAAAGGCAAGTCCAACTATACACGATGCCTCCTCTGAACTGCTTGTATTTCAATTCTGTTTGGGTTATTATTCTCCATCATATTATGATTAGTAGTCAGAGTTTAGTAGCGTAGGGGTTAGTGTGAGGGATTCACTATTTTGACTGGAAAATTGTAAAATGAATCCAATGTGTATGCAAATATGTGCTACAAATAATTGTTCCCACTGTCATCCAGAACAATGGCTTGACATTACCTACTCCCCACGTAAGACAAAATTAGAGGAGAAGAGTTAGAAAATCTGTGAATACATATCTGGAATGGAATATGCTAAGGAGTTTCCAAAAGTAAGGGACAGGGTAAACACTCCACACACTGGAGCTCTTCTGGCCTAAAGACTTCTTGTGGAACTGCCTCTGAGGTTGGGCACTTGAAACATATGTTGTTGTCAAGTGCTTTAGCTTCGTTTCTAGTGAGACCAATAAAGGTGGGTCTGCAACTATGTGATCTGGAGGACATTGTTTCTTATTTTCCACTGAACATGAGCAGCAGTGCTGAATTTGCAATTTGTAGCTAAACAGTGGACACTGGGTCTAAGTGTCTTCCCGTGTGGACTGTGAAGCCATTTTGTGATCCTAAAATTTTCATGGTGTTTCTTGCGGCTTCACTGGGAGTTTGGTATTTGCTTCACAAAATACAAAGAGGTCAACTGGGACACAGTGCTGGAGGGAGTTCTGTCACGTGTGGTGGGTCAGTTTCTCTAGGACAATGCATGAACCATGCTTCTATCCCACATAGCTTGCCCCATTGACCATAGCAACTTGATTCTGAAACTTGCCCTAAGACTTCTCAATATTACAAGATGCCTTTACATTGAAGGGACTGCTTGCTGCACCATTTCAGTCACAAGACACTTGGAAGCTAATGGCAGATCCACATGGCCCCACCACAAATGTTTTATCACACACCTGCCCACTACTGCTCTAGGCCCAGGACTCAGCAGCTTCCAATTTATTGGCATCTCTGTTCTACACCATTTTCATGAAACCCAGTCAATCAAGGCACTGTCTGGTATACTCATGATCAGCAACAGGACATCCAAAGGTTCTCTAGTGCCACCTGGTCATGGGAATTTCAAAAATTTCTTGGTATTTATCTAGCCATTTTTGAAAGATGAAGTTGTATGCACTGTGCGTTTCAAATCAATCCAGAACCAATAAATTTTGAGGAAGCTCATGTCAATAAAAGACAATGGAGAATTCTCACAGGCAAGGCTTCCCAAAGAGTGGCTAAATGGTCACGTGAATCCAGGCCCATTGATGTCTACAATGTAAGGTCCATGTGTGTTTTGACTCTCAACTATGGCTGCCAAGTCTTTCAGAATAAAATCATGTGATATCTTGGCTGTGATTCCTAGTGCTTTGTGGAAATACAACCTGGGCATACATCTCAGTTTCCAAGGGTGACTCTCATGCGTAGTCTCTTAACATCCCAACAAAATTCATGGCAATACTTCTCTGAGGTCAGTTCCAGAACTCAGTCTCTTAGGGGAATCACACCAGAGATCATGTCAAGGTGGACCCAGTCATATCTTCCAACCACCACACAAATGACCACAATTAAAACCAACACACTCCCACATGGTCCTCATGATATTTCATATAAACACTATTCATAACCTCTGGTTGGATGTTTCGATGAGGGGCGCAGACCAAGACAGTCTCCAAAATAATCTCCCTTGCCCCTATTTGCCTAAAATCAGGGTGGCTTGGACACCCTTCCTGTGAACCTGGTGTGATCACATAGGCCTGCTGTTAATACTTCTCTGCTTCTCCAATTTGAGGACTACTGTGGGGTTTAGATTCTTTGTCTGAATTGGAGACATGAGGAAACCCAAGCACCTATGGGCTAGCCTCTGCAGGGCTTTGAAGAAATTATTTGACCCAAAGCATTCCTATTCTAACTTGATTTAGGTCTGGAACCTCACAAAGGAAGGGGAGAGACTTCATGCAGAATGACTGCTCTTTGGGCTATTTTGGTTTTGGATGCACACATGGAATCTTTCTTTAGATCCATCAGGTGCTGAGAATCTAAGCCTAAGCCTCACACAGGGCCAAAAGGCTGATTCAGACACATCCTTTCCAAAGGAATTAAGCAAAAAGCTTCAGGTGATGCCCATTCATTTCCATGTGAAAACAGTTTTTTTCAGGCATCAAAAAAAGGTGGCCTGAGGCAAAGACCTTTCAGACATTGAGGGCAGCAGAACAATTGATAATTAAAAGGCCCAAAGGTTTTCTCCACTGAGACTATCCTGATCACACTGGTATCAGAGTTTTCTGAGTTGCTCGCCATTCCCTTCAGCTATCCAGTACATGACGATGTCACAGGGCTTGGAAGTGGTACATATATTGTACACAAAACCATGAGCCTATTCTGGACAGTGGCCAGAATTCAGGAAGAAAGCAGAAACTTTGAAAGATAGCAAGTGTTGCCCATCGATAAGGCAAGCTGAAATCCATTCATAAATTGGGCGTGATGAATGCTGGGAAGCTTTCAACTAGACAGGACATATCAATTGATGCATTCTCTTTTCTAATGTCTACAACCATGGACACCGTGGGATACACAGACATACAAACACTCGCCTTGTCAAACGACTTACTCGAAACAGTCTACACCAAACCAAACATACCGACTTTCCTACCTATTCTGAGAACATGAGACAAATCCACAAACTCACACCCACACCCACAAAGGCACCTCCTTCCCGAAAGTAGGTCTGTGACTATCCAGAGTTTCTCTGATTGTGGGCCATATTTTCTTCCCCCAAAATGTCCTGTCCTGTCTCAGATCTGGTCTCTTTGGTCAACATTGTGAAGTACTGAGGAGCCAGCGGTGATCCAATACCTGCTTTCTCAGTAAAGGCGACTTTTCAGAGCTTTCTGGCATTTGGCCATCCTCACATCAGTATGTACCAAGAAAGACTAAATCTGTCCTTGGTAAATCCAAGAAATTGAGACCCCTGAGAGTGGGACTGGGAGTGGATTTGGGTGACTGGCTTCCTGGATCCCAAGTTCAGAGAGTTCTGTCACTAAGGATGTTAGGTGAGGTCACTTCCTTCAGGAATTGAATAAGGTCACTGCCTTGGCAACCACGTTGTCCTAACAGTTGTTTCAAAGGGTCCCATGAAATTGAGGCTGCCCCTACTTCCTGTGACACTTTCACAACTTAGAATGGTATATCAACCATAGGCACCCGGGAACAGCTCTCAACACAGGCCTGGTTTGGTCCTTCTTCTCTAAATTAAGAAGACAGAGGCTGATTCAGACACATTCCTTCATCCTGACCAGGTTTTTTACAATGGAAGATGACTTTTGCTCTCTCAGTTCCTACATAGCTGCCTACAACTTCTGCAGGGATCATTTTTGCATGGACCTTTGAGTTTCTCAGTAGTTGGAATGAATCCTACATTTTTGTATTGTAAGACCATCTCTGTCCCTGCTCTTCTGTAAAGTTAGATTGAGGCAACAGTGAATGGTTAGGGTTAGTAACAGGTTTGATTTGGGTTAGGAATCATTCAGCTGGATGAAAAATGGTATTGATAACCTGCGATAATTACAAGAATATATAGGTAAAATATAAGTATGAAAACAGAAATCTAGGTAAGATTTAAAACCCAGAAGTGTATTAGGACCTTGATTGTGATACTTAGCTTTGATATATTTTCTGCACAGATGTCTCAGGTACATCGATATACAATTGCATTGGACCTTGTGCCTTGGATGATTGATTGTCAAAGATAACATCCAGTCAAAAAGTGATAGTCGGTAAGATTAAGAAGATAGTCGTTAGTTTAGAAAGGATAGTGAGTATAGAATTTGCACGAAAAGTTCTTTAGCTATAGCTTTTCGGGTATAGAGTAAATGTAAATGTCAGCACATGTGAAGAGTCAGTCACAAAGATTAACTGGGAAAAGTATGTAGGAAAATAGATATCAATAGAGACATTAGGAAATCTGGCAAAGTATAGTCGTTAGTGAAAAGTTAGTAAAATAGGTAGTTGTCTCTTCATGTTTTTCTGTATACTTAACTTCCCTCCCTGCCCTCCCCAAGGAAAGTATATAAGCCCTGTTTAAGCTGTTCTCAGGACTCTCTGCTATATTTAAGTGAGCTCTGAGCCCCAGCATGCTGGACCCCCAATAAACCCTTTGCTTTTGCATGAGACAGTTTCTTAGAGGTCTCTTCGCCTGACACTCGTCCGACCTTTACATATGGAGGTTCCACCGAGTTCTGGGAGCAGCGGACGAGAGACCCCAACAGGCTCCTCTCGGGATTCGTAAGGCGCCTCTTTCTGGTGTCAGGTTTCAGGTTAGGTCTTGGCAAAATGGCTGTCAATAAAGAGCGTGAGCTCTCTCTCACGGTGGCTGACAGATGTGTCACAGAGCCACAGGCAACCACCCTGAGGGACACCCCAGAGGACTCTGAAAATCGAGGAACAATAGTCTCCTTAACTCAGTGATATTTTGTTTCAGATTCGGTATTGCCAGCCCATCAGGTATTGCCGGCTACTCAGTCCTTGTCTCACTGTTGGACGTCCATTGCCTGTCTTTATTGTCTTGTCTTGTCTGTGTCATGTGTCGTTGCTTTTACTGTTTGTGCAATTTTCATTATGGGAAAGAGCACTTCAATGCCTCTGTCCCTGACCCTTGATCACTGGACCAAATTCCGCTTAAGGGCTCAGAATCTTTCTTTTTCAGTAAACCGCTGGACCTGGCAGACTCTCTGTGCCTCAGAATGGCCCACCTTTGGATTCGGATGGCCCTTAGAAGAATTTTTCTACTTCTCAGTAATTTAAAAAGTCAGAGATATTGTCTTTCAGGAAGGGCCACATAGCCATCCAGATCAAAAGCCATATATCTTAACCCGGCATTACCTCTGCAAATCTCCTCCATGGGTGAAGCCTTTCTTTGCCCCTGCCCCCGCTCCTAATCTTTCCCCCACGATCTCTCAAACCCTCTGCTCCTCCTCCTCCTCCACCCTCTTTTCTGCCTAAGTCACAAGATTTAACTCTACTGGACTCTCATCCCTCTCCTTATCCCTTGCCCTGGTCTCCCAACCCCCAACACCCTCTAAGTGATTCCCCTGCTGCTGACTCAGCCTCTCCGCCATTGGAGGAGGCTAAGCCAGCCCAGCACCCTCCAGAAAACTCCCCCGTGGCACACACAGCCCCTCCTCCCCTGGAGGAACCTGGCCCGGCTAAAGGAACTCACAGGCAATGAATGATTGAAAACCCTGGAACTCCCGTGATGCTCCCCCTCCGTCCCTATGTGCCAATGATTGATGATGGTCATGGGGAAAAAATGCAAGCCTACCAGTATTGGCCTTTCTCCTCTTCAGACCTATATAACTGGAAAAATAACAATCCCCCTTTTACCGAGGACCCCACTCGTCTCTCAGGTGTGGTTGATTCATAGATGTTTTCACACCAGCCTACTTGGAATAACTGCCAACAACACCTAGGGACTCTCTTCATGACAGAGGAACAAAAGAGAATCCTCCTGGAAGCTAGAAAATAATATCCTCAGACCAGGTGGGTGACTGACAAAACTTCCCAACATATTCAACCCGGCTTTCCCTAGAATCGACGAAACAGGGACCCCAATACCTTTGAAGGTAGGGAGCATCTGTTCACTTATCTCCGGGCTCTAATAGCGGGTATCTTAGTGGCTGCTAGGCGACCAACTAATTTGGCCAAGGTAATAGAGTTTATTCAATGGCCTGACGTATCTCCCTCTATGTTTCTAGGGAGAATTATGGAGGCATATAGGAGATATACTCCTTTTGATACTCAGGCAGAGGCTCAAAAGGCATCTGTCATGATGGCCTTTATTAGGCAAGCTGCCCTGGATATTTAATGAAATTTAAAACACTTAGATGGATTACAAGATATGACTTTGAGAGATTTAGTCAGCGAAGCCAAAAAGGTATACTATACGAGAGAAACTGAAGAAGATAAGGAAGCAAAGGGAGGATAAAAGGAACAAAAGACAGACTAAGGAATTGACTAAGGTCCTGGTCACAACAACAGATAGGCAAGAAATAAGAAACATGGAGACAGGAAGGGATACCTGGGCCCAAACTAGAGGCCACCCCTGGCCTCAGATCAATGTGCCTACTGTAAAGAAAAAGGACACTGGGCCAAAGAGAGCCTTAGAAAGAGACAGCCACGCCAGCCAGCCATTCTGACTCTGGAGGATGACTAAGAAAGTTGGGGATCAGATCCCCTCCCCGAGCTCAGGTTAACTTTTGAAGTGGAGGGCACTCCAGTAAACATTGAAGTGGATACAGGGGCAATATACTCATCCATTAAGGCCCCATTTTGCCCTGTATCAAATAAAAGGTCTCTAATTCAAGTGGCTAATTGCAGTAAATATCGGGCTTGGACAACTAAGAGGACCTGGGACCAGGGGAAAGGAAAAATCCATCACTTCTTCCTAGTAATTCCAGAATGCCCGGCCCCATTGATGGGCAGAGTTCTGCTCAGCAAGCTCCAGGCCAAAATAACTTTTAACCCTGAAGGCCCCCAAGTGGAATTTCTAAATCCTTCAGTAAAAACTCCTATATTCACAGCTCTAACTATGTCAGTAGATAATGTACACCAAATCACTCACCTTAGTTCAAAGAAACTACATTCATTCATGAAGGATCAAGAACAGAGTTTTCCACTAACCGACTCACAGTTAAAGGAAATAACTGAATGGTTAACAAAAGCCTGTCAGGTCCATCAATTGGTTAATTCTTATCCTTCCAAGCTTATTGCAGGAAAGCACCTATGAGGAACCAGACAAGGACAATTCTGGGAAGTGTATTTTACTGAAATAAAGCCAGCAAGTTATGGACTTAAATATCTCCTAGTCTTTGTAGATACATTTTCAGATGGATTGAAGCCTTTCCCACCAAAAAAAAAAAAAAAAAAAGAAAAGGAAAAAAAGAAAAAAAAAGAAACAGTGCAAATTGTGGTGAAGAAGATCCTGGGAGATATTTTTCCAAGATACGGCCTGCCTAAAGTAATAGGGTGTTATAATGGACCCGCGTTCATAACCCACATAAGTCAGGGGTTAGCCAGGACCTTGGGGATTTATTGAAAGTTACATTGTGCTTATAGACCCCCGAGTTCAGGACAGGCAGAATGAATGAATAGAACCATTAAAGAGACCATAACGAAATTAAGCTTAGTGACCGGCATAAAATATTGTACTATGCTACTGCCTTATGAACTGTTTCATGCAAGAAATACTCCCTCTGTTTCTTTGTGTAACCTCACCCCCTATGAAATTTTCTATGGTGCCCCTCCTCCAGTAAGGGACCTAACTCCAACTCTAAGACCTAACGATCCCTTTCACACCCCCTTGCTTGACAGACTTAAAGCTCTTGAAAGAACTCAGGATACCTGTGAAAACAGATGGCCACTGCCTAACAACCTGGGGACGAGAGGACTCCAAATCAACATCAAGTAAGATACTTCTTCTATGTAAGACGACATCAGGTGTCATCCCTGGAACCCCGCTTGAAAGGACCATACCAGGTGCTACTTATAACACCTACAGCGGTAAAGGTAGACAGAATCATTTCCTGGATCCATACCTCTCATCTCAAGCCTGCGGCCTGTTGAGACTCTGGCTGGAAACTGGAAAAGACTGGTAACCCTTTCAAATTGTGTATTCCTCATATTATTGCTAACTATAAACTCTGTTTGCTCAACCATGTAATTTCTTTTCTCCAATCTCAAATTGGACAAGTTAAACTTATGTTAATACCCCACTAGCAGACATAAAATGTGACACCCCCCAATGATCACTTTTATGACCAAAAGTAGCCAGAAGAAGAAGTGGGGAATGAAAGGTTAATAAAATAGGCACTTGTCACTTCCTGTTTTTCTGTACGCTTAACAAAACACTGTTGAAATCTTGAGAAATGTTTGCTAATCTTGTTCCCAGAATGTGCTGTCCCCAACGGCCAAACTACAGAATGCACTCCCTCACCCGATTGCGCGCAAACTGCCCACTCGCCCTGATCCATTAATAAAATTCCCTCCCTGCCCTCTTCAAGGAAAGTATATAAGCTCTGCTTAAGCTGTTCTCAGTGCTCTCTGCTCTATTCAAGTGAGGTATGAGCACCAGCACCCTGGACCCCCAATAAACCCTTTGCTGTTGCATGAGATAGATTCTGGGTGGTCTCTTCCTCCGACGCTCACCTGACATTTACTTGGATGATTGAATGTAGAAAAGAACATCCATTCAAAACGGGATAGTCAGTAAGATTAGGAATATAGTTGGTAGGTTTAGGAAGAAGAGTGAATATTGGATTTGGAAAAAAAGTCCTTTAGCAATAGGGTTACATATAGAGAGTGAATGTAAATGTCAGCACATGTGAAGAGTCAGTCACAATGATGAACTGGAGAAAACATGTAGGAAAGCAGATATCAATAGAGACATTATGAAATCAGGCAAAGCATAAAGTTAGTGATAGGATTACACATTCAACAGGGTTGACTTTAATTATATAATCTTAGGAAAAAAGAAATATGTAGTCATCAATAGGATTGACATTTGAGAGCATTAGGCAAGTGGACATGGATGATTTTAGTAATGCAGGTTCACTTTCCATTTAGGTTTTGGTACAATCATAAGTGTGACCTTTGCATTTTGTGTTCAGAATATTACTGTGATACAATGTATATGTAGATCAGGTGACATGAGTATTTCTCGTAACCATTTCTGGGAGCAATATTTTGAAGACGTATAAATTAGTATTGGCGGTACAAAAAGTTTGTACCCTGTGTCTATGAATATAGAGGTTTCCTGGCCTAAAGACATTTTGAGAAACTGCCTCTGAGGCTGGGCACTTGAAATATATGTTGTTGTCAGTAGCTTTAGCTTCCATTGTAGTGAGACCATCAAAGCTAGATATGCATCTATGTGACCTGAAGGACATGTGTTCTTATTTTCCAATGAACATGGTGCAGCAGTGATGAATTCTCTTTTTGTAGGTAAACAATGGCCATTGGGGCTAAGCCTCTCCCCGTGTGGACTGTGAAGCCCTTTGGTCATACTCCACTTTTAATGGTCTTTCTTGCTGCTACAATGGGAGTTTGGTATTGGCTTCACAAAATACAAGGAGTTCAAATGGGTCGCAGTGCTGCACGGCATTCTGTCACATGTGGTTGGTCAGTGTCTGCTGAAGAACGCACCAACCAGGCTTCTATCCCACATAGCTTGCGCCCTTGTCCATAGCAACCTGATTCTGAACATTGCCCAGAAACGTCTCCATATACCAAGATGCCTTTTTATATAATTGTCTGCTGGCTGCACCATGTCAGTCACAGGACATTTGGAAGCCAATGGCAGATCTCCATGGCCACAGCACAGATGTATTATCACACACTTGCTAACCACTACTCTAGGCTCACTACTCAGAAGGCTCCAAATTACGGGCATCTCTGTTCTACAGCATTTTCATGAAACCCAGTCAATCAAGGCACTGTCTGGTATACTCCTGATCAGCAATAGGACATGGAAATGTTTTCCAGTGCCACCTGGTCAAGGGAATGTCCAAAATTTCATGGTATTTATCTCGCCATTTTTCAAGGATGAATTTGGAGCCACTGTGAGTTTCCCATTCATCCAGGAACCATAAAATTTTGAGGAAGCTTATTTGAATGAAACCTCTGGAGAACTCTCACAGGAAAGGCTTCCCAAAGAGGGGGCAAAAGGTCACATGAAGCCAGGCCCATTGAGGTCTACAATGTGAGATCCATGTGTGTTTTGTCTCTTAATTATGGCTGCCAACTCTTTAAAAATAAAATCATGTAATATCCTGGATGAGATTCCCATGGCGATGTGGGAAGCCATCCTGGGCCTAGAACTCAGTTTCCTAGGGCGACTCTCATACGTGGCCTCCTAAAATCGCAACATGACTTCATGGCAATACTTCTCTGAGTTCGGTTCCAGAACTCAGTCTTATGGGGAATCACACCAGTGTTCAAGCCCAGGTGGACCCAGTCATCTCTTCCAACCACCAACAAACGACCACAATTAAAACCAAAACCCTCTAAAATGGCCTTCAGCTTCTTCCATATAGACACTCAACATAAATTATATAACTGGTTCCAACTTTAAATAATGGATTGAATTGTTATCTGAAAATATACAGGAAATCTTATATTGATATACAATCATTCATTCCAACCAGTTATACATCTAATGGTAATTTTAGGGTTATGGTTTATCATGAAGAGTGTGGGAGTTTTGCTTCAAATTTTTATGGAAATCGAAAAAAATGTGTTTGGAAAGAAGTCTCATGAGAAGAACAGTCAAGAAACCTGGAGGAATACATGTGTTCTGAAGCAGGAAATGATTGAAAGTGAAACAACTGCCTATTAATTTGTGAACCTGTGGATGAAATATATATCCTATGGTGTGCATAAACTGAAGAAATAGTAATGTACCAGTGTTAAATAAAATAAACTTCAAAATACACATCATGTCCCATAGGAATCTATTTGCATTGATGTTAAACTGGGTCAGCTACTGTAGAAATATTAGGATTTTATGCACCATTCACTGAAGTTACTTTTCAGTACTAGAAAACAAATATGTTCAGGTGGATGTATATTTCTGAGAATAATCTTGTGAAAAGTTGATTATGAATCCACATACATGAACATGAATGAATTTAGGTAGTGTATATAGGACACATATATTTTATATTTTGAAAAATTTGGAGAGTATATATATATATATATATATATATATATATATATATATATATACACACACACACACACAAAACACAAACACAGACAATAAAACGTAGCAATATATATGCCAAACGAAATTCTTCATGAAATATATATCATCCACTGATGCGAAAATATTTATTTTACTTAACATGGATTAATGTATAATGTTTTTCTACTAGGAGGCTCCCCCATACGTTGAATTTTCAGTTCCAACAGCGTTTAGGAGAAATGATCTCTTCTCACAATTTGAATCTGCTAAGTCAGCCACCTCACAAGAATATACGTGTGATACCATGTAGGATTCTATATGTGCATATAAAATACATGTGGTGAATAGGCTACAGAGAAAGGGAGCCAGGTATTCACATATTTTTTAACTTTAAAAACACATGGAGAATTATTTCAATTAAAAATTAGCTAGATTTATAACACCTACCCTATATCATGCAAAAGGCAACTCCAACTATACACCATGCCTCCTCTGAACTGCTTGTATTTCTATTCTATTTGGGTTATTTTCCTCCATCATATTAGTATTAGTAGTCATAGTCTAGTAGGATATGGGTTAGTGCCAGGGGTCCCGGCCGGCAGGACACATCAATGTGGGCATCGAAAATAGTTGGGGAGGAATGAAGGGACAAGAGACAGGAGAGATGACAGCCAGACAGGAGTTCTGATCAAGCTGCAAACTTTTATTTTTCTCACAGGGTGTTTATATGCTGCCGATTGGGAAACTCTCTTATCGGCAGTTGCTGGATGTCTTCACAGGGTTAGATAACCTCAGGATATTTCAGGAAGACAGATGGCGAC
Organism: Callospermophilus lateralis; assembly: GCF_048772815.1. Taxonomy (NCBI): domain Eukaryota; kingdom Metazoa; phylum Chordata; class Mammalia; order Rodentia; family Sciuridae; genus Callospermophilus; species Callospermophilus lateralis. The sequence goes on from NW_027513165.1 coordinate 1,756,665, forward strand.
AGGATGTCTCAGGGAGATAGATGGTTGTGGGATATCTCCCAGGCAGGATGTCTCCCAGGGGGCTCTTTCTTGTAAGTGTCAGGCTATTCTTTGAAGGAGAACTTCCTTCTAGGCCCTGACATCTCCCCCTTTCTTATATAAAATATTTGACCTACCTTACTGGCCATGTTTTTAGGGGGGGTTAGAAGCTCTGTTTGTCTAGGAGGCCTTAGAATATCTCCTGATCCGAGCAAGCATCTTTATTAGCAGATTTCGTGGTGGCCTTGGCATGTTTTTGGAGGAGATGGCCTTGAAGGGGAAGCATGCCAACCGCCATGCACCAGAGCGTGTCACTCAGAGGTCTTGTGTTTGGGGATCCGTGGATCCATCCTTTTGCAGTCCATCCTGCACCCTCCGATATTATGGCCTAACGTCCTCACTCCATGGGTGCGTCTTCCCCCAAGCCGAAGGGCCCATGGAGACGAACCCTTATGGCAAGGGCAGAAGATGATTTGTCAGAGCTTTTACTTATAGTTTTATGTAAGAAAGAGAGATCTGTGGGGATGTAAACTTAAGAAATAAGCCTGTGAGAAGGGTAGAACATCCTTTTAAAAGTTGACAGCGTGGTCTTCCATCTCCAGATGATGATAGTGGATCTGTATGGGCTTAGAGGCCATAATATTAATGTGTTCTTTAATAAATTGTACCACACTGTTTATAATGCAGGGTCCTATGGTCACCATTAAACGTAAACCCAACAAAGGGCCTAATAGGGGAAGAAGGTAGGGTAGAAATCCATTAAGCTTAGTCCAGAGGGGATTTTCAAATAGTTCTCTTCATCTCTTTTCTAGATCTTCTTGAAGCTGCTTAAATTTAGTGCATACTATGACTGATTTATTGGCATAAAAGCAGCATCGTTCCCCTAAGGCCAATCAAATATCTCCCTGGTTAGCAGTCAGCAAATCTAAGCCTCGTCTGTTTTGAAGGAACACTTTTGCCAGGAAGTCTATTTGGTCCTACAAATCTTTAATGGTTTCTGATAGAGTTTGTACATCATTTTAAGTTGTTGAGACATGCGATGGTAAGGGTGTATAGTCGTGCCAAAGCCAGTGTACCTGTGACCACAGCAGCTGTTATTCCAAGGCTGGCAATAAGTGGTAAGGCCTGTATCACCCGCCTCTGTCTTTTGACTAAGGTGTCTAGGCTAGAGGTTCGTCTCCTGGGACAATAGTTATATCAGGGAGTAATAAGGCAAGAACACAGTCACTGGTCCAATTCGCTGGAAGCCTGGGGAAGGCCACATTTCCTCCACACATAACAACTGTGCCATTGGGGGGACAAAGAGATGGGATGGGTGAGGAATAATTTTGTACTGTTGAGCAATTTCCAAAGGAAGTAATTCCAAAATCCATATCATAGGTATTATTCTGCATCGCACCTAAAAGACATAATGTAAAAGTGCCTATAGGCTATTTTTTAAAGGGAAATCCGGGTTGGCATGTATTATCATTGTCCATAGTAAAATTAATAGGAACTGCCATAGGAATGCTTGCCCCTGTTGTCATGCAGAGCCAGCAATTACCAGCAAGGGTGGGGTTGGAATTACTAAGGAAGGAGAAGGTAGTTTGCAAAATATCTAATGTATTGGTATCTAAACCTGGGAACTGGGATTTCGGCTACATTAAGGGATGATATGTGAGCTCAGGGATTTGGGGTTTCAAAAGTTTGATTATCTGAGGATGCTTGACAGAATAAGTGGGTCCTCTACCATCAGAGACCCCTGTAGGGGCCTTAATGGGCCAGTCGGAAGGTTTTCCGACAGTGCCTTGGCACCCAGCTGACTGTAGCTTGGTGTATTTGCCTTCTCCTCCCCGGTCAAAGAGAACGGGGGTATAATGAATAGTGGTCCCCCCTGCTTCATGAGTTTTAATTAGGGAGGCTTCAAAAAATCATTTTCCCTGCTTGTTAACACAAATTGAGGCCGACACATAACAAGAGACATGCATCGCCTGGGTATGCGTACGGGTTGCAGAACAATTTTGGAGAGCTTTACTTGTACTAGGGGGAATAATCTTTGGCTTGTTAACACATACCCATTTAGGCTGATGAACTCCTCTGAATTTATGGTCAACCTCGGCACGGAGGTAAGCCACCTTAGTCATGCAGTCAGCAGTCTGGTTCCAACTAGTGGGAGCCTGAGTCCAAGATCCTCCCTTGCCTTCACGGGGGGAGGGGGGGAAGGTACTCCATGATGTTGGAAGGTGGAGGGCCCAGGCCTCCGTGCACAAACCTGTTCAGCAGAAGTGCCTTAAGCAGGATCCTCACACAGATTGTTGGATGGATCCGAAAAAGGGGAAAATTTGTACTAAGGGAGAGGGCCTCCGTCCCCGGTTTGAGGTAAGTCATTAACCTGTTTAACCAGGCATTCTGGTAACCATCTTGGGGCTGCTAGCTCTTGGTCCAAAACACAAGCTGAGCCACATTCCCAGATGAGGACAGGATGTGGGCATTTCCATTTATTTGTAAGGGGATTTCGCCACATAACAGGTGGCTGATCAGAATTGGAAAAGGGATGCCAGTGTGTGTCTGCAGCCGAAAGGCCTTCACTGTCTAGGGTAAGAAAAGAAAGGGCAAATAATGCATGGTTAAGGCAATGCCTGTGAGTGGTAAATACAAGGGCGGAAGCCTTAAGGCGAAATAGCCAAGTCTTTAAGGTAAGGTGGAACATTCCACAATGCCTTGGCCTTGAGGTTTGTATTGAATTCCAGTAGGATGACAAAATTGCAAGGTAGCACAAAACTGTTTAAACTTGGCACTGGTATATGGAGGACAATTATCTGTTTTAATATGTATTGGTTTACCCATTATGGAAAAGGCTGAAACAAGATGAGAAAGGACATCTTTGGTAGCCTCTCCAGAATGTGGTGATGCAAAAATAAAGCTGCTGAAGGTATCGATAGAAACATGTATATATTTGGTTTATCCAAATTCAGGAAAATGAGTAACATCCATTTGCCAAACCTGATTTGGCAGTAATCCTCAGGGGTTAACTCCCAAGTGTTGAATCGGGAGAGAGAGAGCGCAAGCAGGGCATTCTTTTACTATTTCTCGTGCCTGTTGCCTGGTAATTTTACAAAGTAATCAAAGGCTCTGGGAATTTAGTTGGTGAAGATTGTTTAGCTCCATGGCCTTTTGAATGGAGCCACCAAAAATTGGAAAGATGGTAGGAGTTGCTGCATCAGCTTAAGCATTACCTGTGTTAGAGGACCGGAAAGATCAGAGTGTGCCCTGATGTGTCCTAAAAAAATGGGTGTTGTTTGGCCTGAATTAGCTGCTGAAGCTGGTGAAACAGAAAGGCCGCATTGGAAGAAGCTTTAATGGCGGGTGAAATCTCCAGCAGGGGCACAGAATGAGCAATGTAGGCACTGTTTGTATGAATATTAACAGGATTATCACAAAATGTTATAAAAACTTGTGTTATGGCAAACAATTCCACAAACTGTGCTTAATGATAGACAGTATCAAAGGTGGTAGGCTGGTTATTTACAACAAAGACCGCACAGCCATTACTGGAACCCTCTGTAAAGACAGTAAGGGCTTGAGGACTGGGAGCCTTTTGAGTAATTTTGGGAAAAATGAATGGATGTATCTGGACAAAATGTAAAAGGGTGTCATTGGGGACATGGTTATCAATTGTTCCCAAATGGCCTGATTGGGCAATACCCCATTCATCCCCTCTCTGTAGTAAAAATTGGGTTTGGTGATTAGTATATGGAATTAAAATATTATCAGGGTCTTTGCCAAAATGTTGTCGAGAAAGCAAACGACCTTTAATAATAATAGAAGCTACCTGAGCAAGATAAACGGTAATAAACTTGGAGGATGTGGTGGATGAATGGACCCAAAGCAAGGGGAAGCCTTTATTTTTAAAATATGGATATCCTGTCAAAATTTTTCTGAGGGTATATGAGGAGCGTGTAAAAGAACCAGAACCAGAGGAAGGTTATAAGAAATTTGTGTAACAAACTGTTTGGCAATGGCTTCTGTCACTTGGTTTAATGCCTGTCATGCCTCGGGAGTAAGCTTTTGAGGGGAAGAGGGGTAGGTATCACCTCTCAAAATATCATTAAGGGGCAAAAGTACACAAGTGGGTAATTTTAAATATGTTCTTACCATTGAATATCTCCCAGTAATTTTTGAGAATCATTAAGGGTGTGAAGATGGTCCACACGTAGTTGTATTTTAGGAATTTGGATCTGATTATCTTGAAGTTTAAGTCCCAAATAGGTATAAGGGTCCTGTGTTTAAACCTTATCAGGAGCTATCTGTAGTCTCAAGGTAGTGAGTGTTTTCTAAAGGTCCAAGTAACAATTATTAAGGTCATGGTAATTAGGTGCAGCAATTAAAGAATCATCCATATTATGTAAAACATAAAATTGTGGTCATCACTCTCTCACAGGGTCTACTGCTTGAACAGCTTATTTTTAGCAAAGACTAGAGCTGTTGGCCATACCTTGGGGAAGAACCTTCCATTGAAATCTCTGCATAGGGCCGTGGAAATTAATGCAAGGGAGACTAAAGGCAAAATAGCCTCTATCCTCGGGATGTAAAGGAATGGTAAAAAAGCAAACTTTTAAGTCAATAACCATTTTACAATAGTTTTTGGAAATAGCCACTGGTGTGGAAATTCCAGGCAGTAGTGCTCCCATCAGGCACATAACTTTATTAATGGCACACAAATATTGTAAAAGACGCCACTTGCCTGATTTTTTCTTGATAACAATAGGAGTATTCCATGGTGAGGTTGAGGGCTCTACATGGCCGGCTGCCAGCTGTTCCTGCACTAACATGGAGGCAGCCTCCAATTTTTCTGGGGGGTAAGGGGCCACTGATTCACCCACACAAGAGTCTGAGTCTCCAAAATAATTTTATCTGCACAGGGTACAGGAGGGTCAGGAACCGACACTAAAAATCAGAATACCCAAGTCCATATGTATTTGTTTTTTTTATGCGTTTTATAGTCCCCACCAGTCCTTGTCTCAGTCTCACAAGGCCTGTACCAGGGACAAAATTCATACAAAGCATTTGATGAGTCACCATGGAATTGGGACTGGCAAGAATAACTTCCATTTGACTCAAAATATCTCGGCCCCATAGGTTAACAGGGAGGTCAGGAACAATGAAAAGAGTGACAGTCACCTTATTACCCTCTTTATCAGTCCAGCTAAAAGCCCTAGAACTGACATGGAAATTTTTTGACTCTTAACCCTTTTAGATCATTCAAGGATGGGGTGATGGGCCAACCTGATGGCCAGTATTTGTGAGAAATAATTGTGGCATCAGCTCCAGTATCTAGAATTCCTTGGAATTCCTTTCCTTCAATAAGTAAGGTAAGGGTGGGTCTATTATGAGAAATGGGCTGAACCCAATATACATCAGAGGAGCCGAGGGAGGCTGTCCCCCGTTGTAGGTTTGGGCAGTGGAAGTGCCTCCTGAATCCAAGGGAAGGAATGTTAATTGTGCAAGTCTTGTTCCTGCTGGGATGGCTGGAGCTCCATTAATAGCTGTTGCCAGTATTTTTATTTCTCCAGTGAAATCATTATCATTAATGCCAGGGAAGACCTGAACAGCATTTAACGTAGCAGAGGCTCTTCCAAGAATAAGGGCACTTGTATGAGATGAAGGGGGACCCATAATTCTAGGGGGTATTATCTGGTGCCCTTGCATTGAGTCTAATATTGTATCGGTGGTAGCACAGAGGTCCAATCCTGCGCTGCCTGGGGTGGCTAGTTGGAGGGAGGCAATTGTGGGGAAGAATTTTGTGGTAGGTTTGGAGTTTGGGAGGGAACAAACCTTATTGCCCCTGGTTTTGTCCTGGGGGAGGTCGTGGCCAGGGGCTGGCCCCGCAGGGAGTTTCCTGAGAAGCAGGAAGAAATAGACTGTCTGAGGCCATTTGTCTTAGATCTACACTTACTGGCCCAGTGATGACATTTACCACATCTAGAACAAAGGGTAGCTGGGGGCGATTTAGCCCCAGTTTGAGGAGACGATATTCCTAGGCTTTGTTTGCCTTTCGGACAAATGCGTGCAAAATGGCCAGGTTGTTTACAAGTAAAGCAAGTACATGAGCCAGGATTGTGAAAGGCCTTGGTAAAGGGGGCACGTAGGGCGAGACCCATGGCATGGGCTGCACCCACCCCTGCACAGAGTCTAATAAAGTCAGAAAGTTTCCCTTTTTCCTTATGTGGTCGAAGAACATCCTGACATCCCGGGTTGGCGTTTTCAAAGGCAAGATGTTTTACAAAAGTTCTTTTGCTTTCGCTTGGTCCAAGCAAGCAATCTGCAGCTAGGTTAAGCCGGGGAACAAAGTTTCTATAAGGGTCTTTGGGTCCTTGTCAAATTTTTGCCAAAGAAGTGGTAGCCGAGCCCGTTTGAGGGAGGCATCTCCAAGCATGTAAGCCAGCCATCTGAATCTGCGCCAAAAGTCCAGCAGGGAAACGTGCCTATTTAGTTTTAGTGTCAAATGGCTCATAGCCCACTAGCTTAACATAAGTTCAGGATTTATAGGAGGCCTTAGTTAATTTTTTTTGAGCAGCTTCCTGACAGTGCTCCTTGAAATCTGCATTCCATAACAGGAAATCTCCGGCACTGAGGGTAGCTCGGTCTAAAAATTTCCAATCATTGGGAGTAAGCCATTGTGCGCTGTGGCTTTCTAATAAAGTCAACGTGTAGGGCACAGTGGGGCCATTGTAAGCACAAGTCTTTTTATGTTTTTCAAGAAAACGCAGGCTGAATTTTTTGTAGACACTCTGGGTTCCTTCCTGCCTAGGGGTGAACTCTTCATCCTCTGAGTCCTGATCTCCTTGATCCATTTCCCCCGCTTCCTCCTCTTGATCCTCCTCTAAGTCTTGGACCTCAGCCTTTGCAGGCATATCTATCTGACTGCGGGTGACTGGGAAGGCGAGAACAGGCTGATGGAGTGGCTTAGCCTTTGTATTAGACCACCGTGGGCCAGCTTTCATTGACTCCATGCCTAAGGCTAATGAACAGAGCTCAGAGTCAAGGGATCTTAATTCTTTTAAAAGTTTGATCTGTTCCCGTCTATGTTGGAGAGACTCTCACAAGGGAGCCAGGCTAGGCAAGGGAAGTGGGGAAAAAAATATCTGGGTGGTATTTTGCTCCTGAAGGGCTGGAGCACAAAAGGCAGGAGGGATATAGGAGGTAGGTAGATGTGTAAGTCCTATAGGCTGTGGCAGGGTCTTGACAGGTGGCGCATCTTCTGAATGGTAGCTTGCTGCTTCCTTCTCCAAGGTAGCCTCCGTCCCAGGGGTCAATGTGTCTCTGGGATTTAAAACTCGATAAAGGCGTCTGGTAACCATTAGAGCCTTATTCATTAGGGTGGTATTTTGAGGGGGACCAGGAAGGTTCCCAGGGTCCTGGGGAGACTGAGAAGGGTCAATGTCTATACTAACTGATGGGCATGCCTTGGGGAGACGAGAGGTGTTTTTCATAGTCTCTTCTCCAATCCTGACAAATTGTAAGGTACCATTGTCAAAGGGTGAACTTTTAAGAATTTTATTAATTAAGTTCCAGTAAGAAAATGTGGGAACTGGCACTTTTTCTGTGCCAAAGGTTTAATAATAATGTTTTAAACAGTCTCTTACTCTAAGCCATCTTTTACCATCAATGGTCACTTCAAGGTGAAACCATGGACACAATTCTCCTATGTATTAGAAAAAAAAATTTAAGTCCTTTTTCTTAACACACACCCCCATGTCTTGAAGGACTCCTTGAGGCCTGACAAAAACAAATCATGTGGCGAAACTGCTTGTCCCATGGTGGGTCACTCAGCGTGCGTCATCCCCACTCTCCTCCTGGATCTGTCTCTTGGTGGTGTCTGCTGAGGCAATCGCAAGCTCCACTTGATGAAGTCTTCCAGGAGGACGGGGTTCCCAATGAGTCAAAGGCTCGAGCCCCAGTCAGTGGGTGCCAGTAGTCCCTGCTGGAAAGACACATCAACAGGGGCAGCGAACCTAGATGCGGAGGAATGAAGGGACAAGAGACACGAGAGATGACAGCATGACAGGAGTTCTGATCAAGCTGCAAACTTTTATTTTTCACACAGGGGCATTTATATGCTGGAGATGGGAAAGCTCTCTTATCCGAAGTTTCTGGATGTCTTCACAAGGTGAGATAAACTCAGGATGTTTCAGGAAGACAGATGGCAACAGGATGTCTCAGGGACACAGTTGGCTACAGGATGTCTCCCAGACAGGATGTCTCCATGGGGGCTGTTTCTTGTAAGTGTCAGGCTATTCTTTAAGGTGAATTCCTTCTACCCCTGACAGTCAGGGATTCAGTATTTCGAATGGAAAATTGGAAAAAGAATCCAATGTGTATTCAAAACAATGCCTTGACATTACCTTCATCCCAAGTAAGACACAATTAGAGGAGAAGAGTTAGAAAATCTGTGAATACACATCTGGAATAGAAAATGCTCAGGAGTTCACAACCTTGGAGGTGGTATAGGAGTTTCCAAAAGTAAGGGACAGGGTAAAAACTCCACAAACATGGAGCTCTGCTGGCCTAAAGATTTCTTGAGAAACTTCATCTGAGGTTGTTTTTAGGAGCTTTAGCTTCCTTTGTAATGAGACGATCAAAGCTGGGTCAGAATCTATGTGACCTAGAGGACATTGTTTCTTATTTTCCAATGAACATGAGGCAGCAGTGCTGAATTCTCTCTTTGTAGGTAAACTGTGGCCACTGGTGGCCAGGTGTCTCCCAGTGTGGAATGTGAAGCTATTGGTCATCCTCCAATTTTTGTGGTGTTTCTTGCAGCTGCACTGGGAGTTTGATATTTGCTTCACGAAATACAAGAAGTTCAACTGGGACACAGTGATGGAGGGAGTTCTGTCACGTGTGGTGGGTAAGGGTCTGCAGGAGAATGCACCAACAAGGCTTCTATCCCACATAGCTTGCCCCCTTGACCATAGCAATCTGATTGTAAACATTGCCCTGAATCCTCTCCATATAACAAGATGCCTTTACATACAAGGGTCTGTGGCTTGTAGCATGTCAGTCACAAACCATTTGGAAGCGAAGGGCAGATGCAGATGACCCGACCACAGATGTTTTAACACACACCTGCACACCACTGCTCTAGGCCGACTACTCAGCAGGCTCCAAATTACTGGCATCTCTGTTCTACACCATTTTCATGAAATCCAGTCAATCAAGGCACTGTCTGGAACACTGATGGTCATCAATAGGACATCCAAAGGTTCTCCATGGCCACCTGGTAATGGGAATGTCAAAAATTTAAAGGTGTTTATCTAGCCATTTTTCAAGGGTGAACTTGGAGGCACTGTGGGTTTCAATTCATTCAGGAACGATTAAATGGAGAGGAAGCTCATTTCAATGAAAGCTCTGGAGAACTATCACACGCAAGGCTTCCCAAAGACAGGCCAAAAGGTCCCATGAAGCCAGACCTACTGAGGTCTAAAATTTGAGGTCCATGTGTGTTTTGACTTGCAACTATGGCTGCCAAGTCTTTAAGAATAAAATCATGTGATATCCTTCCCGAGATTCCAGTGCTCTGTGGAAAGCCAACCTGGGCCCAGATCTCACTTTCCAAGGGCGACTCTCATGTGTGGCCTCCTAAAATCCCAACACAATACAAGGCAATACTTCTTTGAGGTAAGTTCCAGAACTCAGTCTCTAAGGAGAATCACACCAGTGTTCAAGCCCAGGTGGACCCAGTCATCTATTCCAAGCGCCACACAAATGACCGCAATTAAAGTCAAGACACTCCCACATGGCACTCATTTTCTTCCATATAGACACTCATCATAACCTCTGGCTGGAGGTTTCCATGAGGGGCACAGCCCAAGACAGTGTCCAAAATAAGCTCCCTTGCATCCATTTGCCTAAAGTCAGTGTGGCCGGGACATCCTTCCTGTGAACCAGGAGTGTTCAAAGAGGCCTGCCGTTAATATTGCTCTTATTCTCGATTTTGAGGCCTACTGACTGTGGGGTTTAGATTCTTTATGTTAATTGGAGTCATGAGAAAACTCAAGAACCTATGGTCTAGTGTCTGCAGGGCTTTGAAGAACTCATTTGATGCAAAGGATCTGTATTCTCAATGATGGAAGTCAGAAACCTTACAGAGGAAGGTGAGAGACTTCATCCAAAATTACTGCTCTTTTGGCTTTTTGATTTGGATGCACACATGGGATTTTTCTTTAGATCCATCAGGTGCTGAGAATCTAAGCCACAGCCTCACACAGGGCCAAGAAGCTGATTCAGACACATCCCTTTCCAAAGCAATTAAGAAAGAGCCACAGGTAATGTCCATACATTTCCATTTGAAAACTGTTTTCTTCAGGCTTCAAAAAGGCGTAGCCTGAGGCAAAGACCTTCCTGACATTCAGGGCAACAGAAGGATATGTAAGCAAAAGGCCCAAAGCGGGGTTTCTCCACTGAGACTTTCCTGGTCACACTGATATCTGAGTTTTCTGAGATGCTCATCATTTCCTTCAGCTCTCTAGTGCATGGCCGTATCACAGAGCGTGGAGGTGGTACATATCTTGGATACAATACCATGAGCGTATTCTGGAGATTGCCCATAATTCAGGTAGAGAACAGGAACTTAAGAAGATATTAGGTGTTGCCCATCCATTAGGCAAGCCGCAGACCATTCATAAATTGGGCAGAATGAATGCTGGGAAGATTTCTACTAGAAAGGACACATGTATTTATGCATTCTCTTTTCTATTGTCTACAACCATGGACACAGTGGGATACACAGACATAGAAAGACTAGCCTTGTCAAACGACTTACTAGAATCGGTTCACACCAAACCAAACAAACCGACTTTCTTACCTATTCTCAGAACATGAGACAAAACCACAAACAAATACCCACACCCATACCCACACAGACCCCCAAGTACGTCTGTGACAATATGGAGTGTCGTTTGATAGTGGGCCATAATAAATTCCCTCATAATGGGCTGTCCTGTCTCAGATCTAGTCTCTGTGGCAAACTTTGTGAAGCTGTAAGGAGCCAGTGGTGAGCCACTATATGCTTTCTCAGGAAAGGCCCCTCTTCAGACCTTCCTGGCATTTGGCCATCCTCACATAAGTAGGTACCAAGAAAGACTGACTCTATCTTTGGTAAATCCGAAAAATTTTGACCACTGGGACTGGGACTGGGACTGGCTCTGGATGCCTGGCTACCTGGATCCCAAGTTCAGAGAATGCCATCACCAAGGAAGTGAGGTGAGGTCACTTCCTTCAGGAACTGAATGAGGTCCCTACCTTGGCAACCACTTTGTCCTAACAGTTGCTTCCAAGGGTCCCATGAGATGGAGGCTGCACCTACTTACTCTGACATTTTCACAAGTTAGAATGGTATACAACCATAGGCACCCAGGAACAGCTCTCCACACAGGCCTGGTTTGCTGCATCTTCTTTACATTAAGAACAGAGAGGCTGATTCCGACACAACCCTTCATCCTGACCAGGTTGTTTGCCATGGAAGATGACTTTTGCTCTCTGAGGTCCTTAATAGCTGCCTACATCTTCTCCAGGGATCATTTCTTTAATGACCTTCGAGGTTCTCCGCAGGTGAAAGATCCCTTAATTTCTGTCTTGTAAGACCAACTCTGTCCCTGCTCTTCTGTAAAGTTAGATTGAGGGAAGAGTGTATGGTTAGGGTTAATAACATGTTCAATCTGTGTTAGGAACTATTCTGCTGGATGAATAATGTTATTGGGAACCTACAATATTTATAAGAATATGTAGGTGAAATATATGTATGAAAACAGAAATCTAAGATTTGAAGCCCTGAAGGGCATTGGGCCCTTCATTGGGATACTTAGTGTTGACTTACTTTCTGCACAGATGTCTCAGATAAATCCATATACAATGGCATAGGACCTTGTACATTGGATGATTGAATGTGGAAGAGAACATAGAGTCAAAATGGGATAGTAGGTAAGATTAGGAAGATAGTTGGTAGGTTTTGGAAGGAGAGTGAGTATAGGATTTGGAAAAAAAAACTTCTTTAGCAATAGGGTTTCTGTTAGAGGGTGAAGGTAAATGTCAGCACATATGAAGATTCAGTCACAACGATGAACTTTGGAAAATATGTAGGAAATCAGATAATAACAGAGACATTACAAAATCAGGGAAAGTATTAAGTGAGTGATAGGATTAGACATTTTGAACAGGGTTGAGTTTGACTATATAATCTTAGGAAGAAACAAATATGTAGTCACCAATAGGATTGACATTTGAGAGTATTAGGCAATGTGGACATGGATGTTTTTAGTAATCCCTGTTCACTTTCCTTTTAGGCTTTGGTACAATCATAAGTGTGACCTTTGCATTTTGTGTCCAGAATATTACTGTGATAAAATGTATATGTAGATCGTGTGACATGAGTATTTCTTCCAGCATTTCTGGGAGCAATATTTTGAAGTCCTATAAATTAGTATTGGTGGTACAAAGAGGTATACACTGTGTCTATGAATATAGAGACAGTGCATGAATAGACCACATTGTGAATAAATAATATAACTGGTCCCACTTTAAATAATAGATTGAATTGATATCTGAAAATATATAAGAAATCTTATATCGATATACCATCATTCATTCCAACCAGCAATAGATCTAATGGTAATATTAGGGTTATGGTTTATCACGAAGTGTCTTTGAGTTTTGATTCAAAAGTGATCATGGAAATCGAAAATGATGTGTTTGGAAAGAAGTCTCATGAAAAGACCCATCAAAAACATGGAGGAACACACGTGTTCTGTAGAATAAAGTGATTGAAAGTGAACAAAATGCCTATAAATTTGCAAAGTTTTGGATGAAACATATTTGCTATGATGAGCATAAACTGAAGAAATAGTAATGTACCAGTGTTGAATAAAATAAATGTCAAAATGCACAACATGTCCCAAAGGAATCTACTTGCTTTGATGTTAAACTGGTTAAGTTACTGTGGAAATATTAGGATTTGTATGCACCATTCACTGAAGATAGTTTTCAGTACTAGGAAACAAATATGTATTTCAGGTGAATGAATAATTTTGAGAATACTCTTGTGAAATTTTGATTATAAATATACATACTTGAATATGAATGAGTTTAGGGAGTGTATAACAAGATATATATTTCTTATTTTGAAAAATCTGGAGAGTGTGTATATATATATATATATATATATATATATATATATATATATATATATATATATATATACATACACAAACACACAGACATTAAAAATAGCATAATATATTCCAATTGAAATTCACCATGAAATATATGTCATCTACAGATCCAAATATATTTATTTTATTGAATATAGATTTATGTATAATGTTGTTCAACAAGGAAGCTCACTCATAGATTGAATTTTCAGTTCCAACAGCGTTTAGGAGGAGTGATCTCTTACAATTTGTATCTGCCAAGTCAGTCACCTCACAAGAATGTACGTGTGGTATCAGGTAAGATTCTATAATTGCATGTAAAAATATATGTGCTGAATAGGCTACAGAGAAAGGGATGCCTTGACATTACAATCACCGAGACTAAGGCACAATTAGAGGAGAAGAGTTAGAAAATCTGTGAATAAATATCTGGAATGGAATGTGCTCAGGAGTTCACAACCTTGAAGACGGTAGAGGAGATTTCAAAAGTAAGGGACAGGGAAAACAGTCCACAAACATGGAGCTCTGGTTCCCTAAATCCTTCTTGGGAAACTGACTCTGAGTTTGGGCACTTGAAATATATGTTGTTGTCGGGAGATTTAGCTTCCATTGTAGTGAGACAATCAAAACTGTGTCTGCATCTATGTTACCTGGAGGACATGGTTTCTTATTTTCCACTGAATATGTGGCAGCAGTGCTGAATTCTCTTTTGTAGGTAAACTGTGGCAACTGGGGGATAAGTGTATCCACATGTGGACTGTGAGGCCATTTGGTCATCCTCCACTTTTCGTGGTGTTTCTTGCTGCTGCACTGGGATTTTGGTATTTGCTTCATGATATACAAAGAATTCAACAGTTACCCGGTGCGTGAGTGAGTTCAGTCACTTTTGGTAGGTCAGGGTCTGCAGGAGAATGCACCAACCAGGCTTATATCCCACATGACTTTCCCCCTTGACCATAGCAACCTGATTCTAAACATTGCCCTGAATCCTGTTCATATGACAAGATGCCTTTACATACAAGGGTCTGCTGGCTGCACCATGTCAGTCACAAGCCATTTGGAAGCCAATGGAAGATCCACATGGCCCCACCACAGTTGTTTTATTACACACCTGCCCACCACTGCTGTAGGCCCACTCCTCAGCAGGCTCCAACTTCCTGGTATCTCTGTTCTGAACCATTTTCATGAAAACCAGTCAATCAAAGCACTGTCTTGTAATCTCATGATCAGCCACAGGATATCCAAAGATTCTCCAGTGCCACCTGGTCATGGAAAGTTTCAAAATTTCTTGGTATTTATCTAGCCATTTTTCAAGGTTGAAGTTGGAGGCAATGTGTGTTTCATTTCATTCTGGAACTATTACATGGTTAGGAAGCTCATTTCAATGAAATCTCTGGAGAAGTCTCACAGGCAAGGCTTCCCAAACAGTGGCCAAATGATCACATGAATCCAGGCCCATTAGGATCTACATTGTGACATCCATGTGTGTTTTGACTCTCATATATGGCTGCCAAGTCTTTCAGAATAAAATCATGTGGTAACCTGGCTGAGATTCCCAGTGCTCTGTGAACAGCCACCCTGGGCCTAGATCTCATTTTCCAAGGGTGACTCTCATGTGAATCCTCCTAAAATCCCAACACCATTCATGGCAATACTTCTCTGAGGTGAGGTCCACAACTCAGTCTCTAAGGGGAATCACAACAGAGTTCAAGCCAAGGTGGACCCAGTCATCCCTTCCAACGCCCACACATGACCACAATTAAAACCAAAACACTCCCACATGGCCCTCATCTTCTTCCATATGGACACTCATCATTACCTCTGGCTTGAGGTTTCCATGAGGGGCACAGCCCAAGACAGTGTCCAAAATAACCTCCATTGCCCCTCATTTGCCTAAAGTCAGGGTGGCCTGGACATTCGTCCGGGGAACCAGGAGTGAGCAAATAGGCCTGCTGTTAATATTGCTTTGCTCCTTCATTTTGAGGCCTACTGACTGTCAGGTATAGATTCTTTATGTGACTTGGATTCTGGAGAAAACCCAAGCACCTATGGGATAGCCTCTAAAGGGCTTTGAAGAACTCATTTGATCCAAAGGTTCCTATTCTCACTTGAAGGAGGTAAGGAACCTTACAGGGGAAGGCGAGAGACTTCTTCCATAATGACTGCTCTTTTGGCCAATTTAGTTTTGGATGCAAACATGGGATTTTCTTTACATCCATCATGTGCTGAGAATCTAAGCCAAAGCCTAACACAGGACCTAGAGCCTGATTCAGACATATCCCTTTCCAATGCAATTAAGCAAAGAGTCACAGGTGATCCCCATTGATTTCCATTTGAAAACTGTTTTCTTTAGGCTTCCCAAAGGGGTGGCCAGAGGCAAAAAGCTTTCTGACATTGAGGGCAACGGAACAATAGGTACCAAAGCAGTATTTCTCCACTGAGACTTTCCTGATCACACTGATATCTAAGTTTTCTGAGATGCTTGCCATTCCCTTCAGCTATCCAGTACATGGCCATGTCACAGAGCTTGGTGGTGGTACACATCTTGGACACAAAACCATGAGCCTATTCTGGAAAGTGGCCAGAAATCAGAAAGAAAACAGGAACTTAGGAAGATATCAGGGGTTGCCCATCGATAATGCAAGCCACAGTCCATTCATAAATGGGAAGTATGAATCCGGGGAAGCTTTCTACTAGACAGGACACATCCATTGAAGCATTCTCTTTTCTAATGTCTACAACCACGGACACAGTGGGATACACAAACCTAGAAACACTTGCCTTTTCAAACGACTTACTAGAATCAATTAACTCCAAACCAAACAAACTGCCTTTCTTACCTATTCTCAGAACTTGAGACAAAACCACAAACCCACATCCACACCCACAAATGCACCTCCTTCCCCCAAGTAGGTCTGTGACTATCCGGAGTGTCCTCTGACTGGTGGGCCATACTATGTTTCCATGAAATGGCCTGTTCTGTCTCAGATCTGTTCTCCTTGTCCAACTCTGTGATGTTGACAGGAGCCAGCGGTGAGCCACAACCTGGTTTCTCAGGAAAGGGCCCTCTTCAGAGCTTTACTCGCATTTGGCCATCCTCACATCAGTAGGTACCAAGAAAGACTGACTCTGTCCTTGGTAAATCCAAACAAGTGAGATCACTGGGACTGGGACTGGGACTGGCTCTGGGTGCCTGGCTTCCTGGACCACATGTTCAGAGATTTCGAACACCAAGGAAATGACGTGAGGTCACTTCCTTCAGGAACTGAATGAGGTCACTGCCTTGGCAAACACATTGTCCTAATAGTTGCTTCCAAAGGCCCCATTAGATGGAGGCTGCCCCTAGTTCCTGTGACACTTTCACAAGTTAGAATGGTATATCATCCATAGGCACTCCAGAACAGCTCTCCACACTGGCCTGTTTTGGTCCATCTTCTCTACACTAAGAAGAGAGAGGCAGATTCAGACACATCCCTTCATCCTGACCAGGTCGTTGGCCATGGAAGGTGACTCTTACTCTCTCAGGTCTTTCATAGCTGCCTACATCTTCTACAGGGATCATTTCTGCATGGACGTTTGAGGTTCTCAGCAGGTGGAAGATCCCCTAAATTCCTGTATTGTAAGACCAACTCTTTCCCTGCTCTTCTGTAAAGTTAGATTGAGGGAACAGTGTATGGTTAGGGTTAATAACATGTTCGATTTGGGTTAGGAATTGTTCTGCTGTATGAATAATGTTATTGGGAACCTGCGATATTTATAAGACTATAGAGGTGAAATATAAGTATGAAAACAGAAATCTAGGAACGATTGGAAGCCCAGAAGGTCATTGGGCACTTGATTGTTATACATAGCTTTGAATTACATTCTGCACAGATGTTTCAGTTAAATAGATAATCATGGCAATAGGACCTTGTACATTGGATCATTGAATATAGAAGAGAACATCCACTCAAACTGGGATAGTTGGTAGGATAAGGAAGATAGTTGGTAGGTTTCAAAAGAAGACTGAGTAAAGCATTTGGACCAAAAGTTCTTTAGCAATAGGGATTCAGTGAGAGAGTGAATGTCAATGTCAGCACATGTGAAGAGTCATTCACAATGATGAACTGGAGAAAAGGTGTAGGAAAGCATTTATCAATAGAGACATTAGGAAATCAGGCAAAGTTCAAAGTGTGTGATAGGAAAATACATTTTTAACAGGGTTGAGGTTGAATATATAATGTTAGGAAGAAACAAATATGTAGTCACCAATAGCAATGATATTTGAGAGTGTTAGGGAACAAGGACATGGATGATGTTAGTAATACATGGTCACATTCAATTTAGGCTTTGGTACAATCATAAGTGTGACCCTTGTATTTTGTGTCTGGAATATTACTGAGATAAATATATATGTATATCAGGTGAGTAGAAAATTCATGATGAAATATATATCATCTACAGATCCAAAAATATTCATTTTACTTAACATGGATATATAGGTGAAATATAAGTATAAAAACAGAAATCAAAGTAAGATTTGAAGCTCAGAAGTGCTTTGGGAAATTGATTGGGATACATAGCATTGAATTACGTTCTGCATACATATCTCAGATAAATCGATAAACAATGGCATATGACATTGTACCTTAGATGATTGAATGTAGAAGAGAACATCCACTCAAAAAGGGATAGTCGATAGAATCAGGAAGATAGTCAGTATGCTTTGGAAGAAGAGTGAGTATAGGATTTGGACCAAAGTTCATTAGCAATAGGGTTTCGGTTAGAGAGTGAATGTCAATGTCAGCACATTTGAAGTGTCAGTCACAATGTTGAACTGGGGAAAATATGTAGGAAAGCAGATATCAATAGAGACATTAGGAAATCAGGCAAAGTATAAAGTGAGTAAAAAAAAAATAGACATTTTCAACAGTTTTGAGATTGAATATATAATCTTAGGAAGAAACAAATATGTAGTCACCAATAGGATTGACATTTGAGAGCATTAGGCAACCTGGACATGGATGTTTTTAGTAATCCATGTTCAGTTCCCTTTTAGGCTTTGGTACAATCATACGTGTGACTTTTGCATTTTGTGTCCTGAATATTACTATGATAACATGCATATGTAGAATCAGTTGACATGAGTATTTCTTCCACCATTTCTGGGAGCAATATTTTGAAGACGTATAAATTAGTATTGGGTGTACAAAGAGGTGTACCCTGTGTCTATCAATATACAGGTAATGCATGAATAGACCATACTGTGACCAAATAATATAACTGGTTCCACTTTAAATAATGGATTGAATGGATACCTTTAACTAAGTAAGAAATCTTATATTGATATACAATCATTCTTTCCCACCACTTATACATGTAATGGTAATATTAGGGTTATGGTTTATCATGACGGGTGTGTGAGTTTTGCTTCAAAATTGATAATGGAAATCGAAAATAATGTGTTTGGAAAAAAGTCTCATGAAAAGAGCAGTCAAGAAACATGGAGGAATACATGTGTTCTGTAGCAGGAAGTGATTGAAAGTAAAAAAATGCGTATAAATTATCTAAATTGTGGATGAAATATGCATCCTATTATGTGCATAAACTGGAGAAATAGTAATATACCAGTGTTGAATAAAAATGAACGTCAAAATACACATTATATCCCATAGGAATATTCTTGCATTGATGTTAAACTGGGTCAGTTACTGTAGAAATATTAGAATTTTTTTTGGTGTTATAATACAATTTATTTTAGCACTAGCATGCCACAGAAGGTAGAGGGAAGAGCAATGGATTTTCAGTTATAGCATTAATTATCTAACATTAAATGACTACTTTGGGGAGTGTAGAAATTACATAAGGCTATATAACATTTTTTTTTATTTAACATTCATAAAACCTTGGAATTATGGTAATATTTCTAGTTTTTTATTTTTTTATTTTTTCAGTTTGTGATAGACCTTCATTTTATTTATTTGTATCTGGTGCTGAGAATATAACCCAGTGCCTCACAAATGGTAGACAAGCATGATACCACTGAGCCACAAACCCAGCCCCTCCACTTTTATCTTATCATCAAACACTCCTCTCCCTCTTCTTTTCTCACTTTCTTCCTCATTTTCTTCCTTCTTTCTCTTCCTTTTTCATTATCCCTCCATATGTATTTTTCTCTCATGTCATTACAAACAGTAGTATGCTATGAAATTTACATTTAAGACAGTTTTTTATAGTCATTCTTTTTTCTTGAGAAAATTTAAAAATTATAATCACCTGAGAGATATATTACAATACATTAATTATACATATTATCTATATTCATGCATATGTATTACATATGTTATATATATATGTATGTGTATATATATATATATATATATATATATATATATATATATATATATTTAAAAGTACTTTGATTAGCCTGTTTGAAATAATATAGACAAAATCTTTCTTAATTCTCAAGTCTTCCAGAATTAACATCTTACAGTGAAAATCAAATAAACATATTTAAGTAAAAGGGTATCATTCTTATTTATCAATACTGTGTCCATTATATTACTGTGATAAAATGTATATGTACATCAGGTGACATGAGTATTTCTTCCACCATTTTGGGGAGCAAAATTTTGAAAACTTATAAATTAGTACTGAGGATACAAATTGTTGTAACCTGTGTTGATGAATCTAGAGATGATGCATGAATAGACAATATTGTGAATAAATAATATAACTATTTCCAACTTTAAATAATGGATTGAATTGATATCTGAAAATATATAGCAAATCTTATATTGATATACATACATTCATTCCAACCAGTTATATATCTAATGGTAATGTTAGGGTTACGGTTTATCATGAAGAGTGTGAGTTTTGCTTCAAAAATGATTATGGAATCGAAAATAATGTGTTTAGAAAGATGTCTAGTGAATAGACCATAAAGAAACATGGAGTAATATATGTGTTCTCAAGGAGAAAGTGATTGAAATTGAGCCAAATGTCTATAAATTTGTGTACTTGTGGATGTAAGATATATCCTATGATTTCCATAAACTGAAGAAATAGTAATGTGCCAGTGTTGAATAAAAATGAACTTCAAAATACACATCATGTCCCATAGGAATCTACTTGCATTGATGTTAAACTGGGTCAGTTACTGTAGAAATATTAGGATTTGTAAGCACCATTCATTGAAGTTAGTTTTCAGTACTAGGAAAGAAATATGTATTTCAGGTGGTTGAATATTTCTGAGAAATAATCTTGTGAAAAGTTGATAATAAATCCACATACAGGAACATGAATGAATTTAGGGAGTGTTTAATAATACACATATGTTTCATGTTTTGAGAAAAAAAAATATATATATATATCTCATGGAGAAATATTACAAAGAAAATTTGACAAGATTTATAACACATACCCTTGATTAAGCAGAAGGCAAATCAAAGTATACACCATGCCTCCTATGGAAGGCCTGTATTTCTTTTCGGTTAGGTTTCTTTTTATCCATCATATTAGGATTAGTTTTCAGATTCTAGTCGGGTATGTGTTAGTGTCAGGGATCAGTATTTAAAATGGAAAATAGGAAAATGAATCTAATGTGTATGCAAGTATGTGCTACACAAAAATCTTGCCACTCTCATCCAGAACAATTCCTTGACATTAACTTCACTCCAAGTGAGACCCAATTAGTGGTGAGGAGTTCGAAAACCTGTGATTACATATGTGGAACTGAAAATGCTCAGGAGTTCACAACATTCGATGTGTTAGAACAGTTTCCAAAAGTAAGGGAGAGGTTAAAAACTGCACAAACATGGAGCTCTGCTGGCCTAAAGACTTCTTGAGAAACTTCCTCTGAGGTTGGGCACATGAAATATATGTAGTTGTCAGAAGATTTAGCTTCTTTTGTAGTGACACCATCAAATCTGGATCTGCATCTATGTGACCTGGAGAAAATGGTTCCTTATTTTCTAATGAACATAAGGAAGGAGTTCTGAATTCTCCCTTTGTATGTAAACTGTGGTCACTGGTAGTTAAGTGTCTCCCCTTGTGGTCTGTGAAACCATTTGGTCATCATCCTCCATTTTCGTGGTGTTTCTTACTGTGGCACTGGGAGTTTGGTATTGGCTTAATGAAATA
Organism: Callospermophilus lateralis; assembly: GCF_048772815.1. Lineage (NCBI taxonomy): Eukaryota > Metazoa > Chordata > Mammalia > Rodentia > Sciuridae > Callospermophilus > Callospermophilus lateralis. The sequence goes on from NW_027513165.1 coordinate 1,777,991, forward strand.
CAAGTAGTTCAACAAGGACACAGTGCTGGAGGGAGTTCTGTCACGTGTGGTTGGTCAGGGTCTCCAGGAGAATGTTCAAAACAGGGGTCTATCCCACATAGCTTTCCCCCTTGACTATAGCAACTGGATTCTGAACATTGCCCTCAAACCTCTCAATATAACAAGATGCCTATACATATAAGGATCTGTGGCCTGCACCATGTCAGTCACAAGTCTTTTGAATCCAATGGCAGATCTACGTGGTAAAACCACAGGTATTTATTCACAAACCTATAGTCCACTGCTCTACACCCACTACTCAGGAGGCTCCAACTCACTAGCATCTCTGTTCTACAACATTTTCATGAAACCCAGTCAATCAAGGCACTGTCTGGTACACTCATGATCAGCAATAGAACATCCAAAGGTTCTCCAGGGCCACCTGGTCATGAAAATTTCAAAAAAATTCATGGTATTTATCTAGCCATTTTTCAAGGATGAAGTTGGAGGCACTGTGGGTATCAATTCATTCAGGAACCATTACATGGTGAGGAAGCTGATTTCAATGAAAGCTCTTCAGAACTCTTTAAGGCAAGGCTTCCCAAAGAGTGGCCAAAAGGTCACATGAAGCCAGGCCCATTGAAGTCTTGAATGTGAGGTTCATGTGTGTTTTGACTCTCAACTATGGCTGCCAAGTCTTTCACAAAAAAATAATGTGATATCATGGCTGAGATTCTCAGTGCTCTGTGGAAAGCCATCTTGGGCCTATATCTCAGTTTCCAAGGGCGATGCTCATGCGTGGCCTCCTGTTATCCCAACACAATTCATGGCAATACTTTTCTGAGGTCAGTTCCAGAACTCAGTCTCTAAGAGGAATCACAGCAGAGTTCAAGCCCATGTGGACCCAGTCATCTCTTTCAACCGCCACACAAATGACCACAATTAAAACCACAAGACTCCTACATGGCACTCATCTTCCATAAAGACACTCATCATAACATCTGGCTGGAGGTTGCCATGAGGAGCACAGCCAAAAACAGTGTCCAAAATAAGCTCCCTTGCCCCTCATTTGCCTAAAGTCAGGGTGGCTTTGACACCCTTGTTGTGAACCAGAAGTAATCTGTAAGTGTAAAAGAAATTGAAATTAATGTGTAAAATTTAAAGTTTAAAAGACTGGGTGTTGCAAAGTTTCTAAGCTGCAAGGTCTGAGTTAAAATGTAAAGGACCAGGTATTGTTACGTTCCTATGCTATACACAAAACCTGAAATTCCTGTAGCTTGTAGGACAATTCCCGGACTGCCCAGTAAATTTTCCCCTGACTGCCTGATTGTTTAATAACCTAGTACCCTTTGTGGCCTGGCACATAGGCATCACAGGGCCTAAACCAATCAGTTTCAATGTGTACCCCACTTTATAACTGACCTATCACTCCTGCCAGACCTGTTCCCACCAAAGAATGAGCTAATCATCTTTGGAATTGTTGTTTGATTTTCCCGTGGTGTATGATGATTTTTTAAAAGAAACTGTGATGTATGTAAAGTCCCGCCCTCCCCAAAAAGTGTACTTAAGCACTGCTCAACTCCTGCTTGTGGCTCTGGGCTGCTCTCCCTTCTTGAGTGAGCACGGAGCCCCAGCATGATGGATTGGAACTCAATAAATGCTTTTTGCTGTTGCATGATCCGCGGTCTCTTAGTGGTCTCTTCCTCCGACATTCGCTGAACCCTTAATTTTGTGAGTTGGCCGGGAATCGTGCAGCACCGAACAAGGAGATCCCAACGGACCCCTCTGAGGGTAAGAAAGGCGCCTCTTTCCATTTTTCCTTCTGATCGCTCAGAGCTTTTTGTTCAGGTTTGGTTTTTCGGTTTTCGGTTTGGGTTGGCAGAGTGGCTGCCAGCAGAGCGTGTAAGTTCCCCCTGGCAGTGGTGGACAAACGTGTCCTAAAGCCACCGGCCACGTTCTTGCAAGGGACACCTTGAAGGACTCGGGGAGGGACAGATGTGATCTCATTAGGTGAGGAGATACGGAAGTTCCCTCATTAGGTGAGGAGGGACAGATGAGCCCTCATTAAGTGACTCTGTTGCAAACCCATCAGGTCTTGCTGGCTTCTTTTTTCTCTCAGGTTGAATTCACTGTCTGTCTTTGTGGTGTAACTCATCAGGTTATGCCAGTTACTGGGTTCTAATCTTTACTTCTGAACTCGTGTTAAACGTTAACTGTGTGCCCGTGTTTGTGTTACGTTTGTTTTGTCCTTGCTCTGTTTGAGTAACTCTCATTATGGGACAAAGCCATTACATGCCTCTGTCCCTGAAGCCTTTCCTGGTCACTGCCTCCAATCTGACCCCTTTGCCCACAATCCTATAACTCAAACCTTCTGCTCCTCCCCCTCTTCCCTCCATTCTCCCTGAGTCACAAGATTGTTGATCTTGGGGTTGTGAACAAACGGGAGCTGCATGATGCTCTTTGTGTGTCTTTTTGTCTGTGTTTCTGTTAAATGTGATGGCATTGTTTGGACCGATGCAGAGTCCCGAGTTCCAACCTGCCTTAGATGTGTGGAAATAACTTTAGCTAAAATTTAACCTAAAGCTTCTTCTGTGAGGGACCAAAAGTCAATAGAACCACCAGCTTTTCTTTTCTCACCTTTTACACCTCTCTTAGCTGTGTTTTAAAGAACTTTGATAAACTTTTCTTCTCTTTGTTAAGCGAGATTAGGGAAGCAGTGATTTCTTTTCTTCCCATAGTTGGCTTGAGCACGCCCACTGCAGAAGGAAATGCCTGGGGTCTAAGAACATTGATATCTCGCTTAAACTTTTCTCAAAACCCTATCCTCATTATTAAATTGTTATTAATTGGCTTTGGGGATGGGAACCAAACCTTCAGTCATAAATTTTGACACACCAGTGGGGACTTTCAATGAACCACACTCTGCCCTCTTGGGGAAGCCTAGCACTCAAAACAATTGCAAGCAGAGGATGAATTTTTTGGAAGCTGACTACTGAAAAGGTGGGAGATATAGAATATGCCTGGTGCCTGGGGTCAAACCACCAGAAGGACTAATCCTGTAAGTAAATGTTGAGGCTAAGGGACTCCCAGCAGGTGCCAGAGCCATTTTGCTGTGGGGAACTCCCTTATTCCTTACCTGCACTTTAAGGATTGCTCCACCTCTGTTTACTTAACAAAAGGGACCATGAATGCAGTAATATGTTGATATTTTAGATTGTTTCTTGGGTATGATCTTGGCTGAAATTGTATTTAAAAGATGATATTTTTAATTGTAACAATCTGGTATCTGAATGGGTTTCTAAAGCATTGCACTATCTTACAGATAAAAGTTGGGTTTAAACAAGAGTTTAGTTTGATTTAAGATAGCTGATGCTAGAAAACTTAAATACTTGGGATAAAAAAATAATTAAAGAGTTTTAATTTTGAACTAGGTAGCCTGAGAAAATTTCGCTATTTATACCAGTGCATTAACTTGGGCAAAGATAATAAATTATGATATGATATCTGTTCCCTTCAATGTGTAAGATTTTTTTAAAAACGTGCTAAATTAAAAAGTTGGTCTGGCTTAGTGAAATGACATTAATTAGCAACAGTCTTGGAAATTTTTAAAGCTTAATTTGGGATACAAATGGTAGTCTGTGGTTGTTTTTAAAATTTTTTTCAAGAAATTTAATGTAGCTTACTACTACTTTAGAAACTTCAGAACAAAGAAAGTGGCTTAATGATCCTAGAGAAACTTCTTATGATGGTGGCTTTAATATTATCAAAAAATGATCATATTTTCAGTTTTTTGTGGTGAGGCTAAGGGACTCAAGATTTTCTAGTGTAGAAAAACATAAAGATATAAAATTTTGAGAATTACATCTTAAACTTGCATCATAATTTTCAACATTCAAACCTGGAAATTATGACTTATAGCTAAAATGCCTTAGGCATGAGGTTTCTGCTCAGAACTCCAGCCTTTACAGTTTTCAAGTCCTCAGCCAGGACTTAAGTTGATATGCAAATAAAAGAAGCCTGCAGCACTCAGCAGGAGACAGATAAAAAGGAGTAAAAGTGTCTTTTTACCTGAACTCAAACTAGATCCAAACAAAAAGTACATTATATGGTATTTACTAATTACTGGCCAGTCATCTTTTTTGGCACTCTTGCTTTTTCTTAGATTCTGTATTTTTTATTTTTTGAGCTCATGATCTTGATCCTGCAGATGGGTTAATGTTTTCTGATCAGTTCTATTTTTGATCAACTGTGGAGTTTTTAAACATTGCAATGGATATTTCACCTGAAAAAGCTACAAGGCCTTCACTATTGTGTTATGTGTTACACTTGTGTTACGTGTTGTATGTTGGTATGTCTGTATGTGTGTATGTCCATATATCATGCAGTGATATGACAATTGACAGATGAGGAGCGCTCATAAAATATTTAAAAATTGATATAAATATCTTGGATTCACGTGATTCAAATGGTTCAATTCAAATTGGGTAAACAGATAAAAATAAAGATGTCTTTAGAATTAGGCCTATAAGTTTTCTAGGTGTACAAACAGGCCCTAATAAAATGTTGATGTCTACAAAATAATCCGCTTAAATTCAGAAATTTATAAGTATTGTTTCAAAATGTGAACAGAAAGAGGTTCACAGATGGAAAAGAGAAACTAAAAGTTTCTAGATATAGATTTAATAGAGGGAAAATGTGTTTCTCGATAAGAGAGTCTATATGATTAAGTAATTAAAATGGTTTAAGTAAATAATAAAAAGGTTTGTGTAAGTTGGTTATATGTGTAAGTTTTGAGCAAGTAATCTTAAAAAATTAAACAGCTGGTTAAACAATACTCTTTTTATAAAATTATGCCAGGTTATTTCTTTAAAAAGCTAAACTTGGTTAATACAAAAACATCGATGTAATTGTGGTGTTAATGTGTTCATATCTTCCAGGTATACAAGTGTGTAAGGTAGAAGCTTCAAAAGAGCATTGTATCATGCTGGTGTTCTAAGGTTTATGGTAATTCTAGGCTTAAAATAAAAACATGTTGGAGATTTATGTGTATCATTTGTGTTGTATAATTGGACTTGTTATCAAAAAGATATGTACAGTTACATGTTACTTTTTACACTTAGATACAATTTAAAAGTATTTTTAAGTTAAGTAGAGCCTAATCTCTGTGAAGGTTTTATTGTAAAACACAAAGGCAATGCCCATTCATTTCCATGTGAAAACTGTTTTCTTCAGGCTTCAGGAAGGAGTAGCCTGAGGAAAAGACATTCCTGATATTCAGGGCAACATAACAATAGGTAATCAAAAGGCCCAAAGCAGGGTTTCTCCACTGAGACTTTACTGGTCACACTGATATCAGAGTTTTCTGAGATGCTTGCCATTCCCTTCAGCTATCCAGTACATGGCCATGTCACAGAGCTTGGAAGTGGTACATATCTTGTACACAAAACCATGAGCCTATTTTGGAGACTGGCCAGAATTCAGGAAGGATACAGGAACGTAAGAAAATAGTAGGTGTTGCCCAATGATAAGGCAAGCCACAGTCCATTTATAAAATGGGCAGGATGAATGCTTGGAAGTTTTCTCTTTGACAGAACACACCCATTGAGGCATTCTCTTTTCTAATGTCTACAACCATGGACACAGTGGGATACACAGACATAGAAACACTCGCCTTGTCAAAGGACTAACTAGAAACAGTTCACTCCAAACCAAACAAACCCCCTTTCCTAACTATTCTCAGAACATGAGAAAAAAACACAATCCCACTCAAACACCCACAAAGTCACCTCCTTCCCCCAAGTAGGTCTGAAACTATCCAGAGTGTCCTCTGACTGGAGGGCCATACTATGTTCCCCAGAAATGGCCAGTCCTGTCTCAGATCTGGTCTCCTGGGTCAACTCTGTGAAGTGGCCAGGAGACAGCAGTGAGCCTCTACCTTCTTTCTCCGGAAGGGCCCGTCTTCAGAACTTTCCTGGCATTTGGCCATCCTCACATCACTAGGTACCACAAAAGACTGACTCTGTCCTTGGTAAATCCAAACAAGTAAGACCACTGTGACTGGAGCTTGGACTGGGTCTGGATTCCTGGCTTCCTGGTACCCAAATTCGGAGAGTTCCATCAACAAGGATGTGAGGTGAGGTCACTTCCTTCAGGAACTGAATGTGGTCACTGCCTTTGCAACCACTTTGTCCTAAAATTTGCTTCCTAGGGTCTCATAATATGGAGGATGCCCCTACTTCCTGTGACACTTTCACAAGTTCGAATGGTATAGAAACCATAGGCACCTGGGAACAGCTCTCCACACAGGCCTAGTTTGGTCAATCTTCCCTACATTAAGAAAAGAGAGGATGATTCAGACACATGCTTTCAACCTGACCGAGTTGTTTGCCATGGAAGATGACTTTTGCTCTCTCAGGCCTTTCATAGCTGCCTGCATCTTCTCCAGGGATCATATCTGCATGGAAATTTGAGGTTGTCAACAGGTGGAAGATCCCCTACACCCCTGTATTGTAAGACCAACTCTGTCCCTGCTCTTCTGTAAAGTTGGATTGAGGGAACAGTGTATAGTTAGGATTAATAACATGTTCGATTTGTGTTAGGAATCATTCTGCTGGATGAATAATGGTATTGGGAACCTGCAATATATATAAGAATATACAGGTAAAATATAATTATGAAAACTGAAATCTAGGTAAGATTTGAAGACCAGAAAGGCATTGGGCCCGTGATTGGGATACTTAGCTTTGAAGTATGTTCTGCACAGATGTCTCAGATAAATCAATATACAATGGTATAGGACCTTGTACCTTGGATGATTGATTGTTGAAGAGATCATCCAGTCAAACAGGGATAGTCGTAGGATTAGGTAAATAGTCGGTAGGTTTAGAAAAAAGAGTGAGTATAGTATTTGGACAAAAAGTTCTTTAGCAATAGGGTTTCGGATAAAGAGTGAATGTAAATGTCAGCACATGTGAAGAATCAGTCACTATGATGAACTGGGGAAAATATGTAGGAAAAGAGATATCAATAGAGACATTAGGAAATTAGACAAAATATAAAGTGAGTGATAGGATTAGACATTTTCAACATGGTTGAGGTTGAATATATAATCTTGGGAAGAAACAAATGTGTACTCACCAATAGGATTGACATTTGAGAGAATTAGGCATCCAAGACATGGATGTTTTTAGTAATCCATGTTCACTTTCCATTTAGGCTTTGGGACAATCCTAAGTGTGACCTTTGCATTTTGTGTCCAGAATATTACTGTGATAAAATGTATATGTAGATCAGTTGATATGAGTATTTCTTCCACCATTTCTGGGAGCAAAATTTTGAAGATATACAAATTATTATTGGGGGTACACAGAGGTGTACCCTGTGTCTATCAACATAGAGATAATGCATGAATAGACCATACTGTGATTAAATAATATAACTGGTTCCACTTTAAATAATGGATTGAATTGATATTTGAAAGTATGCAAGAAATCTTATATCGATATACAATCATTCATTCCCACCAGTTTTACATCTAATGGTAATATTAGGGTTATGGTTTATCATGACGGGTGTGTGAGTTTTGCTTCAAAAATGATAATGGAAATCAAAAATAATGTCTTTGGAAAAAGTCTCATGAAAGGAGCAGTCAAGAAACGTGGAGGAATACATGTGTTCTGAAGCAGGAAGTGATTGAAAGTAAAACAAATGCGTATAAATTTGCTAAATTGTGAATGAAATATACATATTATGATGTGCATAAACTGGAGAAATAGTAATGTACCAGTGTTGAATAAAAATGAACGTCAAAATACAATTATATCCCATGGGAATCTTCTTGCATTTATGTTAAACTGGGTCAGTTACTGTAGAAATATTAGAATTTTTTTGGTGTCATAATACAATTTATTTAAGCACTAGCATGCCACAGAATGTCGAGGAAAGAGCAATGGATTTTTAGTTATCGCACTAGTAATCTATCATTAAATGACTATTTTTGGGAGTCTAGAAATTACATAAGGCTATGCAACAATTTTTTTTTTATTTAGCATTCATAAAAACTTGGAATTTTGGTAATATTTCTACTTTTATTTTAATTTTTTCAGTTGTTGATCGACCTCATTTTATTTATTTATATGTTGTGATGAGAATATAACCCAGTGCCTCACACATGCTAGCCAAGCATGTTACCACTGAGCCAGACACCGAGACCCTCCACTTTTATCTTATAATCAAACACTCCTCTCCCTCATCTTTACTCACTTTCTTCCTCATTTTCCCCCTTCTCTCTCTTCCTTTTTCATTTTCCCTCCATAGGAGTTTTTCTCTCATGTCATTACAAACAGTAATATGCTATGAAATTTACATTTAAGAATGTTTTTTATAGTCATTCTTTTTTCTTGAGAAAATTTAATAATTATAATAACCTATAGATATATTACAATACATTTATTATACATATGTATCTATATTCATGCATATGTATTACATATGTTATATATATACATATATATTTAAAAGTACTTTGATTAGCCAGTTAGAAATAATATAGACCAAGTCTTTCTTAATTGTCAAGTCTTCCAGAATTAACATCTTACAGTGAAAATCAAATAAACATATTTAAGTAAACAGGTATCATTCTTATTTATCAATACTTATCATTTAAGTTTTTATATTACATTAAGCTCTAATATGGCATATTAACTCTTATGAATTAGAGAAATTTCATTTGAACAACCTATTATTTAAGGACCATATGCACTGACATTTTAAATGGCTTTCTCGTGATTTTAATTTCTATCAATTGCATATTTATTGCCAAATACTTATATTATTAATTTTCATATTCATGATTGATATAAAGTCAATTGTTTAATTCTTCTTGTAAGTAGTTACTTATTACAGTAGGGACAGTATTAATAATTCTACATCTTTATAAGAAAAATGGTACAAAGATATTTTCATGCAAAATTAACAATAATTGCATGCTCTAAATGTTTGATTGTTGATACATATAATAAAGAGCTTTTGATGAGTCTCTTCCCCAGTAAAACATAAAATGCAAAGATGTAGTTGGGTATGTATTTCCAAATAAAGATAAGGAAAAATACACATTATCAGCTAGAAACTATCAAATAAAAGATGAAAAGAACAATCCAACACATTGTACGAACTTGTCAGAAGAGGTAGCCTAAGAGTAGACCTGGTCCATGAGAAAATATTCACGAAAAAAATGAAATATGAAAAATATAGGAAATGATATGAATTTTTCATGAAGGTAGGTGGGTTATCCTTTAATCTCAATATATGTTCATTTTTAAAAGCCAGTTTTCTGGTAAAATAAATTTGTGATATTTACAACTACACAAAACAAACTTTCTGCTTATCAAAATGAATGCATCTCAACTCTTTTTTTGCTGATTTCTTCCCACTCAATTTTAAACCTTTGTTTATTTATTTTTATTGGTTTTTCAAAACATTACAAAGCTCATGATATATCATCTTTCATACATTTGACTCAAATGGGTTATGAACTCCCAATTTTCCCCAAATACGAATTGCAGAATCACATCAGTTACACATTCACATTTTTACATAATGTCATATTAGTGACTGTTGTCCTCTGCTACCTTTATTATCCCCTACTATCCCCCCTCCCCTCCCATTTTATCTTCCCTCTCTTCCTCATCTGCTATTCTTCACTTCTCTCTCTTGTTCCCGCCTTTCCCCTCACAACGTCTTATATGTAATTTTATGTAACAATGAGGGTCTACTACCATTTCCATATGCTTTCCCTTCTCTCTCCCTTTCTCTCTCCCACTCATCTTTGTTTAATATTAATCTTTTCCTCATGCTCTTCCTCACTGTTCTATTCTTAGTTACTCTCTTTTCATCAAAGAACACATTTGCCATTTTTTTTAAGGATTGGCTAGCTTCTCTTAGCATAATCTGCTTTAATGCCATCCATTTCCCTGCAAATTCTATGATTTTGTAATTTTTTAGTGCTGCATCCATCGTGTATAGATGCCACATTTTTTTTAATCCATTCATCTATTGAATTGCATCTAGGTTGGTTCCACAGTCTAGCTATTGTGAATTGTGCCACTATGATCATTGATGTGGCAGTATCCCTTTAGTACACTCTTTTAGGATCCTCAGGGAATAGTCCGAGAAGTGCGATAGCTGGTTCAAATGGTGGATCCATTCCTAGCTTTCCCAGGAATTCCCATACTGCTTTCCATGTTGGCCTCACCAATTTGCAGTCCCACCAGCAGTGTACAAGTGTCCCCTTTTCCCCACATCCTCGTAAACACTTGTTGTTTGACTTCATAATGGCTGCCAATCATACTGGAGTGAGATGGAATCTTAGGGTGGGTTTGATTTGCATTTCTCTGACTGCTAGATGTGGTGAGCATTTTTTCATGTACTTGTTGATTGATTGTATGTCCTCCTCGGTGAAGTGTCATTTCAGGTCCTTGCCCCATTTGTTGATTAGGTTATTTGTTATCTTATTGATAGTTTTTTTTTTGAATTCTTTGTATATTCAGGATATTAGGGCTCTATCTGAAGTGTGAGGGGTAAAAATTTGTTCCCAGGATGTAGGCTCTCTATTTACCTCTCTTATTGTTTCTCTGGCAGAGAAAAAAAAACTTTTTAGTTTAAGTAAGTCTCATTTTTTTATTCTTGTTAATAACTCTTGGGCTATGAGCGTCCTATTAAGAAATTTGGAACTCGACCCCACAGTATGTAGATCGTAGCCAACTTTTTCTTCTATGAAATGCAGTGTCTCTGATTTTATATCTAGATCCTTGATCCATTTTGAGTTAAATTTTGTGCATGGCGAGAGAAGGGAATTCAGTTTCATTTTGTTGCATATGGATTTCCAATTTTCCCAGCACCATTTGTTGAAGATGCTACCCTTCCTCCATTGCATGCTTTTAGCCCCTTTATCAAATATAAGAAAGTTGTAATTTTGTGGATTGGTTTCTGTGTCCTCTCTTCTGTACCACTGGTCCACCTGCTTTTTTCGGTACAAGTACCATGCTGTTTTTGTTACTATTGCTTTGTAGTACAGTTTGAACTCTGGTATCGCTATACCTCCAGATTCACACTTCCTGCTTAGAGTTGCTTTTGCTATTCTGGGTCTTTTGTTTTTCCATATGAAATTCATGATTGATTTATCTATTTCTACAAGAAATGCCGTTGGGATTTTGATTGGCATTGCATTAAACCTGTAGAGAACTTTGTGTAATATTGCCATTTTTATGTTGTTAGATCTGCCTATTCATGAACAGGGCACATGTTTCCATCTTCTGAGATCTTCTTCTATCTCTCTCTTTAGAGTTCTGTAGTTTTCATTATATAAATCTTTCACCTCTTTTGTTAGGTTGATTCCCAAGTATCTTATTTTATTTGAGGATATTGTGAATAGAGTGGTTTTCCTCATTTCCATTTCAGAAGTTTTGTTGCTGTTATACAGGAATGCCTTTGATTTATGCGTGTTAATTATATATCCTGCCACATTTCTGAATTCATTTATTAACTCTAGCCATTTCTTTGTAGACCTTTTTGTGTCTGTTAAATATATTATCATGTCATCTGCAAATAGTGATACTTTAAATTCTTCTTTTCCTATTTTTATGCCTTTAATTTCTTTGGTCTGTTTAATTGCTCTGGCTAGTATTTCAAAACTAAATTGAATAGAAGTGGTGATAAAGGGCATCCCTGTCTTGTTCCAGATTTTAGAAGGAATGCCTTCAGTTTTTCTCCATTTAGGATGATGCTAGCCTGAGGTTTAGCATATATAGCTTTTACAATTTTGAGGTAAGTTCCTGTTATCCTAGTATTTATAGTGTTTTGAACATAAAGAGATGCAGAACTTTGTCAAGTGCTTTTTCTGCATCTATCGATATGATCATATGGTTCTTGTCTTTAATTCTATTGATGTGGTGAATGGCATTTATTGATTTTCGTATATTGAACCATCCTTGCATCACGGGGATGAATCCTTCTTGATGATGGTGCACAATTA